>NC_080078.1:29602723-29778996 GCF_949987535.1 Balaenoptera acutorostrata
GATCTCCCAAACTTGTGAATGTTACCTTATATGGCAAAGGGACTTTGCACATGTGATTAAGGTAAAAACCTTGAGTTGGGGGATTCTCCTGGATTATCCAGGTGGACCCACTGTCATCACAGTGGTCCTTAAAAGAGGGAGGCAGGAGAAGTCAGAATCAGAGGAGCAGGTGTGCCAGAACTGAAGCAGAGATTGGAGTGATGCACTTTACGATGGAGGAAAAGGCCATAAGCCAAGGAGTGTAGGAAGCCTCCAGAAGCTGGTAAAGGCAAGGAAATGGCTTCTTTCCACTCAGAGCCTCCATAAGGTATCAGCCCGGCCAACACCTTGATTTTTTTAGTCCAGTGAGATCCTTGTCAGGCGCCTGACCTCCAGAACAGTAAGAGAATAAATGTGTGTGGTTGTAAGTCACTAAGTTTCTTGTAATTTATTATCACAGCAGCCATAGGAAACAAATACTCCCAATCTATCACATGAGCCCTTAAAAGCAGAGAACTTTCTCTGGCTGGAAGCAGAAGGATGTAATGGAAGGAAATATTCAAAGCATGTGAGGGGCCACAAGAAAGGCCTGAGAAGGAATGTGGGCAACCTCTGGGAGCAAAGCCAGGCTCCCAGCTAGAAACGGAGACCTTAGTCCTAAGATCACAAGGAACCGGGTTCTGTCAACAACCTGAATGAGATTGGAAGCAGATTCATCCAGTGAAATAAAATTCATATTTTATGGCAAGACCAGAAAATTCAAACATAAAAATTCTTCTCTGCCCTTTGGCCTCCTCTCTCCCCGCAGTGCATTGTGTGTCTGCATCGTGTTTCAACCAAACCTCCCCCATCAGCAGCAACACCTGCTCAGCCATAAAGAACAACATGCTCCCAGCATCACCAAGACAACTCCTTAAAAGATGACATTCCTTCTTGAGCTTGTGAGGGGTCACATGACCCACCCCAATGATGCTTAGATCTGGATTATGTAAACTGTCAATAATATGTGATTTGATGTACAGCCCTCTGTCTCAAAAAAAAAAAAATTATATAACTGTGCCTTGACTTCTAACGGACAGAACAATTTTCAGAGCTTTCTGAGACGCTCTTCCTGGGTTATAATCCTCAAATTTGGCTTGAATAAAATTGTCCATTTCTTTCTTAGATCAACGATTAATTTTTCATCGACAATCCCTAGAGCCTCCAGAAAGGAACACAGCCCTTGGCAGATTACATAAATAGCACATGGGAAAAAAAAAAAAAAAATAGCACATGGAAGCACACAGTGGAGTAGTACGCAGCTGCAGAATAGAACAAGTCAGATCTGTGATCTTTTTTTTTTTTTTTTTTTTAAGGATTTTCTTATTTATTTATTTATTTATTTATTTATTTTTGGCTGTGTTGGGTCTTCGGTTCGTGCGAGGGCTTTCTCCAGTTGCGGCAAGCGGGGGCCACTCCTCATCGCGGTGCGGGGACCGCTCTTCATCGCGGTGCGCGGGCCTTTCTCTATCGCGGCCCCTCCCGTCGCGGGGCACAGGCTCCAGACGCGCAGGCTCAGCAATTGTGGCTCACGGGCCCAGCCGCTCCGCGGCATGCGGGATCCTCCCAGACCAGGGCTCGAACCCGTGTCCCCTGCATTAGCAGGCAGACTCTCAACCACTGCGCCACCAGGGAAGCCCAGATCTGTGATCTTTTATTAAAGAAAAAATAGGCACAGTGTCGCATATTTTAGGGCACCATTGTATGTTAAAAGACAAGACAGAAGGAAGAGAGAAAATACGAGGGTTTTCTTTTCAACGTGTAAAATTCCCTGGAAGGAAGGATCCACCAGGAACAAGTAACAGTTTGATCTCAGCCTGTGAGGTTTGAAGCAGCTGAGCCATTGCTGCACCTGGACTTCTGACCTCCAGGACTTTGAGATCATAAATAGGTGTTTTAGGCCATTCGAGTGGTGGTAATGTGTGTTATAGCAGTAGTAACAAACTAGGTAAATTCCTAAAAAAAAAAAGTTTTCTAAAAGTGGGTCCAAAGTAAGTGCATTTAAATTTTAGCAGCTGCTAAATTTCCTCCTCAAAGTTTGTACTGATTTCTGCCTGATGTTAGTGCATGGAATGCTTGTTTCTCCACAGTGCAGCCAGAAGACCATTTGTTACAGTGCTTTATATTTGTCTATCTGGTGGATGAATAGGATATCACATGGTAGATTTTAAAGAGTTTTATTGAGGTATAATTGACATACAGCAAACCACACATATTTAAAGAATACAATGTGATACATTTTGACAGGTTTATACTGGTAAAACCATGATCACAATCAAGGTAGGTAAAATACTCATGACCCGCAAAAGTTTCCGCATTCTTTGTTATGTAAATTCCCCATTCCATGCAACTAGTGATCTGTTTTCCAAAATTTCAGTTTCTAGAATTTTATATAGGGACTTCCCCAGTGGTCCAATGGCTAAGACTCCACGCTCTCAATGCAGGGGGACCTGGGTTCAGTCCCTGGTCAGGGAACTAGATCCCACGTGCTGCAGCTAAGACCCGTCACAGTCAAATAAATAAATAAGTGTTAAAAAAAAAAAAAAAACTTCAAAAGACAAGAATTTTATATAAATGGAGACATACAGCATGTACTCCCTGCCCCTGCCCTGGCTTCTTTCAGAATAATAATAATAATTTTTTTCTTTAAAATAAATTTATTTATTTATTTTTGGCTGTGTTGGGTCTTCGCAGCTGTGCGCTGGCTTTCTCTAGTTGCGGTGAGCTGGGGCTACTCTTCGTTGTGGTGCGCAGGCTTCTCATTGCAGTGGCTTCTCTTGTTGTGGAGCATGGGCTCTAGGCACGTGGGCTTCAGTAGTTGTGGCACGTGGGCTCAGTAGTTGTGGCTCACAGGCTTTAGAGCACAGGCTCAGTAGTTGTGGCGCACAGGCTTAGTTGCTCTGCAGCATGTGGGATCTTCCCGGACCAGGGATCAAATGCGTGTCCTCTGCATTGGCAGGCGGATTCTTTTTTTTTTTTTTTAAAGATTTATTTGATTGATTGATTGATTGATTGATTGATTGCTATGTTGGGTCTTCGTTTCTGTGCGAGGGCTTTCTCTAGTTGTGGCGAGCGGGGGCCACTCTTCATCGCGGTGCGCGGGCCTCTCACTATCGTGGCCTCTCTTGTTGCGGAGCACAGGCTCCAGACGCGCAGGCTCTGTAGTTGTGGCTCACGGGCCCAGTTGCTCCGCGGCATGTGGGATCTTCCCAGACCAGGGCTCGAACCCGTGTTCCCTGCACTGGCAGGCAGATTCTCAACCACTGTGCCACCAGGGAAGCCCAGCAGGTGGATTCTTAACCACTGCACCACCAGGGAAGTCCCTCAGAATAATTATTTTGAGGTTCATCTATGTTGTTTTATGTACCAATAGTTTGTTTCTCCGGACTTCTCTGGCAGTCCAGTGATTAGGACATCATGCTTCCTCTGCAGGAGGCGCAGGTTCGATCCCTGGTCAGGGAGCTAAGATCCCACATGTTGCGTGGCCAAAAAAAAAAAAAGTTTGTTTCTCTTTATGGCTGAATAGTGTTTCATTGTATGGATGTACTAAATACGTTTATCCATTCACCTATTGATGGACATTCGGGTTGTTTCCAGTTTTGAGCTTTACAAACAAAGCTGTTATGAATATTCGTGTCCAAGTCTTTGCATGGACATGTGCTTTCTTTACTCTTGGTTAAATATCTCAGAATGGAGTGGCTGGGTCAAATGGCAGGTGTATGTTTGACTTTTGAAGAAACTCACTTGGTAGCTTTATTTTGTATTTCTTTTATGCCTGAGGTTGAGCCTCTTTTAGTTTGATGAAAATCTATTTATGCACTGTTTTCTGTGAACAGGATGCTCATATACTTTGTCCATTTATTAAATAATCTGTCTCTCCAGCTATGTGTGATGCTATTTTCATCATGTGATAATTCCCATGTGTACTTGGTTCCTTTCTGGCCTCTCTCTTTTCCACTTGAACATAATATGGAGCCAGAAGACACTTGAGCAGTAATTTACAACCCCTTCATTTTGCCAATGAATAAATGAGTCCAGAGATATCAAGTGACTTTTCTAAGATCACACAGCTAATTGAAAAAGTAAAGAGATGAGCTAGCACTCCCCTCCAACCCTGGCATTTCCAGTCTCACTAACAGCCAACATGGAGCAGACTTTATTTCAAAGACAAAAGATATGGCAAAAAATAGAAGTCATACAGGTCTGCTTTCAGATCACAATGGAATTAAACTCTAAATCAATATCAGAAAGACAGCTAGAAAAATCCTTAAATACTTGGAGATTGAAACACACTTCTAAATAACACATGAGTCAAAAAAGAAATCTCAAGAGAAAATTTTAAGTATTTTGAACTAAATGAAAATGCAGCTTATCAAAATGTGGGGGGTTCAATAAAAGCAGTGCTTACAGGGGAATTTATAGCACTGAATGCATATATCAGAAAAGAAGAAATATCTAGAATCAATAGGCTTCTGCCTGAGGAAACTAGAAAGAAGAGCAAATCAAAGAAAGCAGAAGAAAAGAAATGATAAAAACTCGAGCAGAAACCAGTGAAGTTGGAACAGGAAACCAGAGAGAATCAACAAAACCAAAAACTAGTTCTTCGAAAAGATAAGTAAAATTGACAAGCCTCTAGCCAGGCTAACTAAGAAAGAAAGAGAAAGGACACAAATTGCTAATAGCAGGAATGAGGGATGAGACATCTCTACACATCCCATGGACTTTAAAAGGATAGTAAAGGAATATAAACAACTCTATGCCCATAAATTTGATAACCTAGATGAAATGGACCAGTACCTTGAAAGACACAATCTGCCAAAACTCACCCATGACAGAATAGACAATCTGAACAGACCTATATCTGTTAAGGAAATTGAGTCAATATTTAATAACCTTCCAACACAGAAATTACTAGGCCCAGTGGGTTCACTGATGAATTCTACCAAGCATTTAAAGAATACATTATACCAATTTTCTACACTCTCCTTCAGAAGATAGAAGCAGAGGGAATAATCCCCTAATTCTAGGAGGCCAGAATTACCCTACTATGAAAACCAGACAAAGACACTACAAGAAATGAAGATTACAGATCAATATCTTTTATCAATATAGATGCAAAAAACCTTAACAAAATATTAGCAAATCAAATCCAATAATGTATAAAAAGAATTGTGCACCATGACCAAGCAGGATTTATCTCAACTATGCAAGATTGGTTCAACGTTTGAAAATCAATTAATATAATTTATTACATCAACTGGCTAAAGAAGAAAAATCACAAGATCATATCAATAGATGCAGAAAAAGCATTTGACAAAATCTTACACGCATTCATGACAAAAACTCTCAGTAAACTCTGAGGAACAGAGGGAAACTTCCTCAAGATGATAAAGATGATCTACAAAAATCTACAGTTTATGTCATACTTGATGGTGAGAAACTAGAAGCTTTCCCCCTGAGATCAGGTACAAGACAAGAACATCTCTTTTCACTACTCCTTTTCAGCATAATACTGGCAGTCCTAGCTAATGCAAAAATATAGGGAAAGGATATATAAAGTATATAGACTGGGAAGGAAGAAATAAAACTGCCTTTCTTTGCAGATGACATGATCATCTATATAGAAAATCTGAAAGTATCAACCAAAAAAATCCTGAAATTATTAAGCTATTATAGCAAGGTTGCAGAATGCAAGATTAATATACAATAGCCAATTGCTTTCCTATCTACTAGCAATGAACCTGTGGAACTTGAAATTAAAAACAATACCATTTACATTAGCACTCCAAAAATGAAATACCTAGGTATAAATCCAACAGAATATGTACAAGATCTACATGAGGAAAACTACAAAACTCTGAAAGAAATCAAAGAACTAAATAAATGGAGAGAGATTGCTTGTTCATAGATAGGATGACGCATTATTGTCAAGATGTCAGTTCTTCCCAATTTGATCTATAGTTTCAATGCAATCTCAATAAAAATCCCAGGAAATTATTTTGTCGATATCAACAAACTGATTCTAAAGTTTATGAGGAGAGGCAAAAGACCCAGAATAGCCAATACAATATTGGAGGAGAAAAGCAAAGCTAGAGGGCTGACACAACCTGACTTCAAGACTTACTATAAAGCTACAGAATTTGAGAGTGTGGTATTGGTGAAAATATAGACAAATAGATCAATGGAACAGAATAGAGAGCCCAGATATAGATCTACATAAATATAGTCAACTGATCTTTGACAAAGGTGCAAAAGCAGCACAATGGAGCCAAGATAGCCTTTTCAACAAATGGTGCTGAAACAACTGGACATCCACATGTGAAAAAAAAAAAATCTAGACACAGGACTTACACCCTTCACAAAAATTAACTCAAAATGGATTGCAGGGAATTCCCTGGCAGTCCAGTGGTTAGGACTCTGTGCTTTCACTGCTGAGGATGCGGGTTCAATCCCTGGTTGGGGAACTGAGATCCTGCAAGCCACGCAGCACGGCCAAAAAAAAAATAAAAAATGGATTGCAGACCTAAATGTAAAACACAATTATAAAACTCCTAAGGGACTTCCCTGGTGGTCCAGTAACTAAGATTCCACTCTCCCAGTGCAGGGGCCAGGGTTTGATCCCTCATACTGCAACAAAGATCCTGCACTCTGCAATGAAGATTCTTCGTGCCTCAACTAAGACCTGACACAGCCAAATAAGTAAATAAATATTTTAAAAGACAAAAAACAAACAAACAAACAACAAACCTCCCAGAAGATAACACAGCAGAAAATCTAGAGGACCTGGGATTTAATGATGACTTTTTAAATATGACACCAAAAGCATAATTCATGAAAGAATAAATTGATAAGCTGGAATTGATGAAAATTTAAAATGTCTGCCATGCAAAAGACACTGTCAAGAGAATGAAAAGATAAGCCACAGATTGGAAGAAAACATTTGCAAAAGATACATCTGATCAAGGACTATTATCCAAAATACCCAAAGAACTCTTAAAACTCAACAACAAGAAAACACACAAACCAATTAAGGTATGGGCCAACAATATCACTGATGAACACAGATGCAAAAATCCTTAACAAAATACTAGCAAGCAGAATCCAACAGCACATTAAAAGGATCATACACCATGATCAAGTGGGGTTTATCCCAGGAATGCAAGGATTCTTCAATATATGCAAATCAATCAATGTGATACACCATATTAACAAATTGAAGGAGAAAAACCATATGGTCATCTCAAGAGATGCAGAAAAACCTTTTGACAAAATTCAACACCCATTTATGATAAAAACCCTCCAGAAAGTAGGCATAGAGGGAACTTACCTCAACATAATAAAGGCCGTATATGACAAACCCACAGCCAACATCGTTCTCAATGGTGAAGAACTGAAACCATTTCCACTAAGATCAGGAACAAGACAAGGTTGCCCACTCTCACCACTATTATTCAACATAGTTTTGGAAGTTTTAGCCACAGCAATCAGAGAAGAAAAAGAAATAAAAGGAATCCAAATTGGAAAAGAAGAAGTAAAGCTGTCACTGTTTGCAGATGACATGATACTATACATAGAGAATCCTAAAGATGCTACCAGAAAACTACTAGGGCTAATCAATGAATTTGGTAAAGTAGCAGGATACAAAATTAATGCAGAGAAATCTCTTGCATTCTTATACACTAATGATGAAAAATCTGAAAGGGAAATTAAGGAAACACTCCCATTTACCATTGCAACAAAAAGAATAAAATACCTAGGAATAAACCTACCTAAGGAGACAAAAGACCTGTATGCAGAAAACTATAAGACACTGATGAAAGAAATTAAAGATGATACAAACAGATGGAGAGATAGACCATGTTCTTGGATTGGAAGAGTCAACATTGTGAAAATGACTATACTACCCAAAGCAACCTACAGATTCAATGCAATCCCTATCAAACTACCAAAGGCATTTTTCACAGAACTAGAACAAAAAATTTCGCAATTTATATGGAAACACAAAAGACTCCGAATAGCCAAAGCAATCTTGAGAAAGAAAAATGGAGCTGGAGAAATCAGGCTCCCTGACTTCAGACTATACTACAAAGCTACAGTAATCAAGACAGTATGGTACTGGCACAAAAACAGAAATATAGATCAATGGAACAGGATAGAAAGCCCAGAGATAAACCCACGCACATATGGTCACCTTATTTTTGATAAAGGAGGCAAGAATATACAATGGAGCTAAAACAGCCTCTTCAGTAAGTGGTACTGGGAAAACTGGACAGCTACATGCAAAAGAATGAAATTAGAACACTCCCTAACACCATACACAAAAATAAACTCAAAATGCATTAAAGACCTAAACGTAAGGCCAGACACTGTAAAACTCTTAGAGGAAAACATAGGCAGAACACTCTATGACATAAATCACAGCAAGATTCTTTTTAACCCACCTCCTAGAGAAATGGAAATAAAAACAAAAAGAAACAAATGGAACCTAATGAAACTTAAAAGCTTTTACACAGCAAAGGAACCATACACAAGACTAAAAGGCAACCCTCAGAATGGGAGAAAATATTTGCAAATGAAGCAACTGACAAAGGATTAACCTCCAAAATTTACAAGCAGCTCATGCAACTCAATATCAAAAAAACAAACAACCCAATCCAAAAATGGGCAGAAGACCTAAATAGACATTTCTCCAAAGAAGGTATACAGATAGCCAACAAACACATGAAAGGATGCTCAACATCACTAACCATTAGAGAAATGCAAATCAAAACTACAGTGAGGTATCACCTCACACCAGTCAGAATGGCCATCATCAAAAATCTACAAACAATAAATGCTGGAGAGGGTGTAGAGAAAAGGGAACCCTCTTGCACTGTTGGTGGGAATGTAGATTGATACAGCCACTATGGAGAACAGTATAGAGGTTCCTTTAAAAACTAAAAACAGAACTCCCATATGACCCAGCAATCCCACTCCTGGGCATATACCCTGAGAAAACCATAATTCAAAAAGAGTCATGTACCACAGTGTTCATTGCAGCACTATTTACAATAGCCAGGACATGGAAGCAACCTAAGTGTCCATCGACAGATGAATGGATAAAGAAGATGTGGCACATATATACAATGGAATATTACTCAGCCATAAAAAGGTTTGAGTTATTTCTAGTGAGGTGGATGGACCTAGAGTCTGTCATACAGAATGAAGTAAGTCAGAAAGAGAAAAACAAATATCATATGCTAACACATATATATGGAATCTAAAAAAAAAAAAAATTGGTTCGGAGAACCTAGGGGCAGGACAGGAATAAAGACGCAGACATAGAGAATGGACTTGAGGACACTGGGAGGGGGAAGGGTAAGCTGGGATGAAGTGAGAGAGTGGCATGGACTTATAAATACTACCAAATGCAAAATAGATAGCTAGTGGGAAGCAGCCGCATAGCAAAGGGAGATCAGCTCCGTTCTTTGTGATCACCTAGAGGGGTGGGATAGGGAGGGTGGGAGGGAGACACAAGAGGGAGGAGATATGGAGATATATGTATATACATAGCTGATTCACTTTGTTATAAAGCAGAAACTAACACACCATTGTAAAGCAATTATACTCCAATAAAGATGTTAAAAAAAAAAAAAAGTTTGGGCCAAAAACCTTAACAGACACTTCCCCAAGGAAGGTACACAGATGGCAAATAAGCATACGAAAAGATGATCCACATCATATGTCATCAGGGAAATGAAAGCTAAAACAACCATGAATACCACTACATACTTATGTAAATGGCTGGGCTCTGAAACTGACAACATCAAATGCTGGTGAGGATGTAGAACAACAGGAATTCTCATACATCTTTGACAGGAAAGCAAAATGGTAAGACTACTTTGGTTTTTGTCTTTTGTGGCCGAGTCGCACAGCTTGCGGGATCTCAGTTCCCTGACCAGGGATTGAACCCAGGCCACGGCACTGAAAACCCAGAATTCTAAGCACTAGGCCACCAGCCAACTCCTGGTACAGTTACTTTAGAATAGGGTTTAGTGGTTTCTTGCAAAACTAATTATACTCTCACCATATGATCCAGCAATAGTGCTCCTTAGTATTTACCCAAATGAATTGAAAACTTATGTCCACACAAAAATCTCCACATGGATGTTTATAGCAGCTTTATCCACAACTGTCAAAATTTAGAAGCAACCAAGATGTCCCTCCGTAGGCGAAATAAACTGTGGTACATCCAGACAATGAAATATTATTCAGCTCTAAAGAGAAATGAGCTATCAAGCCATGAAAAGACATGGAGGAACTCTAAATGCATATTGCTACGTGAAAGACATCAATATGAGAAGGCTATGTACTGTGTGATTCCAATTATATGGCATTCTGGAAAAGGCAAAACTACAGAGGCAGTAAAAAGATCAGTGGTTGCCAGGGACTTGGGGAGGGAGGGATTCAGAGGCTGATTACAGAGGATTTTTAGGGCAGTGAAAATACTCTGTATGATACTATAATGGTGGATATATGTCGTCATACATATCTCCAAACCCACAGAATGTACAACACCAAGGGTGAACCCTAAGGTAAACTCTGGACTTGGAATGATGATGATGTGTCAGTGTAGGTTCGTCAGTGGTAACAAATGTACAATACCATTCTGATGGGGGATGCTGACCATGGGGAAGGCTGTGCGTGCACGAGAGCAGGGGGTATTTGGGAAATCTCTATGCCTTCCTGTCAATTTTGCCGTGAACCTAAAACTGCTCTGAGGAATAAGGTCTCACAAAATATGGCTGTAAGGACAAAATCTTCTGTGAAATCCTCTACCCACGTAAGAAGAGCTCACTGCGCCCCCTACTGGTCAGGTCTTCTCTGCCATGGGGTATCTCTCGCGGCAGCTCTGCAAAATCACGCGTCTTTTGATGGTTTAAAAAGAAGTCTTCTTATTTTTGGTAACTCTGACTTGGGTGTGATGGACCTTAGTTTAGCCTCTGCCTTATTTCAGAACTGGAAGCTCAGTCTCCAGTTGTCTGCCAACCCAATCCTGCAAATTCTTTCAAGGAGGAAGCAGGATCTAGTTTTTGTGGGAGGATGAAGAAAGAGGTGGGAAGGCTTGTCTAGGAGGATCTGATTGTGAATCAAGTCCTCGAGTCCCAGAGCTCCATCCTATCCGGGCATCAGATTTTTGTCCAGTAATGACAGACACGGGAAAGGGAGGCCAGAGATGCCCGGAGCCCTACCCCAGTCAACTCCGGTAGACTGGGTGATGGCAAATCCCGCTGGTCATCAGAAAGGCCTGGAGGGCGGCTCCCCCACCATGGTTCTGATTTTCCAGACCTAGACTGTGATGTCGCTGTATTAACTGGGAAACACCACATGGAAGGTTGCACGGTTTTCTTTCAGATTCCTGACTGTGAAAGGAGAAGGAATCCAGATTTGTGGGCAGAGACCAGAGTCTCCTGGAGGAAGAGATGGAGGAAGTGATAACCACTGACCAAAGCTGCCCAAGTCAAAAGAACAGGGACTCTGGAGCAACACTGGGTTTAAAATCCTCACAAGCTGTGTGACTTTGGGCAAGTGACTTAACCTCTCTGTGTCTCTTCTTCCTTGTCTGTACAACGGGATGCTGCTAGTTCAACCTTGCAGGTTGTTGTTGGTAGGGGCGGGCGGGTGGGGAGGTTTGACTGAATGAGTTAATATTTAGTGAGTGCTTTGCCCTGTACCTGTACAGTTTTAAAAAAAATAATAAATAAATTTATTTATTTATTTATTTATTTACTTATTTTTGGCTGTGTTGGGTCTTCTTTGCTGTGCACGGGCTTTCTCTAGTTGTGGCGAGCAGGGGCTACTCTTTGTTGTGGTGCACGGGCTTCTCATTGCGGTGGCTTCTCTTGTTGCGGAGCACGGGCTCTAGGTACGAGGGCTTCAGTAGCTGTGGCTCGAAGGTTCTAGAGCGCAGGCTCAGTAGTTGTGGTGCACGGGCTTAGTTGCTCCGCGGCATGTGGGATCTTCCCGTACCAGGGCTCGAACCTGTGTCTCTTGCATTGGCAGACGGATTCTTAACCACTGTGCCACCAGGGAAGCCCCAGTTTTTTTTTTCATTGAGATATATTTGACATATGACATTATGTGAGTTTAAGGCCTCGAACATATTAGTTTGATACATTTATATTGCAATACAATTGCCATCGTAGCATTAGCTAACACCTCTCTTGCATCATATAATTATCATTTCTTCTAGTGTTGGGAAAAATTCAATCTAGTTTCTTAGCAAGTTCAATGTTTACAATACCATTTTGTTGTCTATAATCACTGTACTGTGTATTAGGTCTCCAGGACTTATTTCTTTCCTAGTTGCAAGTATACAGTTTTCTAGTAACATTACTATCTATTCTTTGAAGTCCCGGGGAAATCTCTCCTTTGTAAATTGCTCCCAGTGACTCCCCACACAATAACCATTCCTTTCTAACCAGAGCTCTCCTTGGTACATTTCTTGCTTTTTTGCACGTGCATCTCATTTCCCTTCAAGAATTTTAGCTCCTCCAGGCCAGCCCTGTCAGATGTAGTTTTCTGCTTTTCCTCACAGCATTTAGTAGCCCCCCAGAACACATCGTGGGCCCCCAGGCAGCTGTAAGCTGAAGGGCTGTTTGAATCTTCAGCCCTATGGGGGTTTCTGCACTCAGCCAGTGAAGATGTTTGAGCTGGAGGACTGGAAGGTGAAATTACTGGTTTCAAAATATAAAAGAAATTGGCCCAAGTCTAAAAGCGTAATTAGGGAATTCCCCAGTGGTCCAGTGGTTAGGACTCAGTGCTTTCAATGCCAAGGGCCCGGGTTCAATCCCTGGTCAGGGAACTAAGATCCCACAAGCCACGTGGCATGGCCAAAAAAAAAAAAAAAAAGACAAGCATAATTAATTATTTCCATAAGACATGATGTGTCAACCAGTCAAGTGGGTCTTAATTTAACTTTAACAAAATTACATTTAACTGTTAATTGAGGGATGAACGAACAAACAAATGTGGCTTATCCATTCGATGACACAATATTCAGCTATAAAAAGGAATGAAATACTGACACACACTACAGCATGACTGAACCTTGAAAGCATGGTCTCACTGAAAGAAGCCAGACACGACAGGCCACATACTGAATGATTCCATTTCTATGAAATGACCCAAAGAGGTAAATCCATGGAGACAGAAAGCAGAGCAGTGGTGACCAGGTACTGGGGTGACAGGAATGAGGAATGACTGCTTATGGGGGGTGGGATTATCTCTTGTGTTGGTGAAAATGTTCTAAAATTGGTTCTGGTGTTGGTTGCACAAGTCTGTGAATATACTCAAAACCATTGAATTGTGTACTTTAAATGGGAAAATTGTGTGATATATTATCTCAGTAAAGTGGTTTATAAGAAAGCACACTTATTGTGGGAAACAGGTGCATAAGAGGAGGGGCTGGTCCACGAGGCCTGCAGGGGCTGAAGGAGGTGGTGGCTGAGGAACTCGGCTGTCTGGAGCCTAAACACCAAAGGGTGCAGGTAGATGTGGGGCCTGGGATCACGTGTGAGAGGACCCCGGCCTCCCAGAGGACTTGCGCCCCTTCTCTGCTGGTGGTCCTAATGTGTGCAGGAGGGAGGCCTTGGGCCTGAAGGATTGAAACACCCCTCAGCTGCTGAGAGCCGTTTCCGAGGCTGGGCTGGCCCTTCTCTTTGCTTCGCCCACCATGAGTGCCGGGAAAGACAAGGCCAAAATCAGACCTCAGAACTCGACAGTGCTGATGGTTATACAGTGTTGTGAATGTAGTCAGTGCCACCAAATTGCCACTTTAAAATGGTTAAAATGGTAAATTTTATGTTATATCTATGAGACCACACACACAAAAAGGCAAACCATGTTCTGTTGCCTTCTGCCCTGAGAGCTTCATTTCCAAGGCTTGAAGAGGCAAACCTTTTTGTTGCCCCCTAGACTGAAAAGGGATTTTTCCCCCTCACTGGTCAGAAGCCCCCTCCCTCCCTCCTCGTGCTAAGAACTCTATTGGAGGCTTCTGAATGGCTGGGTCTTTGCCCTGGAAGCCACCTCCTCCCCTTCCCGTCCCCAACTCCTGTGCTGGGAGTGTGAATTGAAGCTGAGCCCTCCGCTTTGGGAAAGAAGCTTCCTTTCTGGGCTGCTCTGAGCCGCTCTGGAGAGGGAGACTGGCTGTGTGGGGCTCCCTCGGGCCAGCGGCAGTGCCAGCGCCCATGGGTCTCCTTGGTCTGGTCCTGCTCTGGGTGCTGACGGCAGTGACTTCAGGGAGTAAGTAAAGCTGCTGCAACCCTATTCCTTCCGGGGTGGAAGGGCGGCAGCCCAGATGCACTTGGGACAGCGTTTTTATAGCCAAATGTATGTTTACCTGCCCTTCTGCTGCCTCCCTTGGTTTTGCCTTTCATGGGGAAAAGGAGGGAGAGAGTACAGGTGGATCCCTCATCTCTCACTCCCAACTTTCCCCAACATCCTCTGGAAACTGAGACCAGATCTGAAATCCTGAGTGAGGAAAAGCTGACTTCCAGACTCCCTGAGCCTGGGTGCAGGGATGCTTATCTGTCTCCAGGGATACTAATACTCCGATGCAGGGTAGCAATGTGGAATGAACTTTAACTTGTTGTCTATTTACTGCAGGAAGGTACAGGACAGTGCTATCCATTAAAAATACAATGCAAGCCAATATATAATTTAAAATTTTCAAGCAGTCACATTTAAAAATGTGTAAAAAAAAGCAAGTGAAATTAATTTAATAATTATTGTACTTAACCCAATATACCTAAAATATCATTAGAAAATGTAATTGATATAAAAAGTATTAACAAGATATATTTCCTGTTCCTTGAAACCCAGTGTGTACTTTATACTTAGAACATATTTCAATTTGGATGCCAAATTTTCATTGCAAATACTTGATCTCTTCTTAGATTTCTTAAAATTTCAAGTTGAAAAAGTACTTTTGTATACTAAGTTGTTTCAAACATACTTAAAAGTTTTCCAATAACTGACTTGAGCACAGTTTTTAATTTAAATTTAATTAAAGGTTTCTTTATAACACCAGCCACATTTCACATGCGGCTGGTGGCTACCGTCCCAGACGGTGCAGGTCCCATCACAGCTGTTTTACTCACTGTATTTTCACCTATTTGCCTCTCACACAGCTGGTGTTTAGTGAATCTTGTGCTGGCTGGATACATAAATGAACGGGGATCCCAACTGACATCTGAGAAAGCTGAAATGAGACTTGATTTCATTTCTGGGCTGTAGAGATGACATCAATTTCAATCCATTTCAGATCTCTCCCTAGAAGTGATGGAAAGATTTATTACCTCCCAGCACTCACTGTTTTCCCCTCCTTGGTTGATTTATTTAGTAGGATCATCGAATGGTCTTTGTTTTTCTGAAACCTTTTTTAAACTTGAGATATGTCTTTTTAAGTGCTTGAGAAATGGAAGGGAAACAGACTTCGTTCAAGCAGAATGCTCTCAGAACACACTTTACTCCTGGGAGCTTGTGGTGGACCTGGGCTTGTAGGCATCACTACCCTCGGCATAGCAGGGCGGAGAAGCAGATGTAGAGGTTATCGGCGGAGCAAAGAAGCCAGAATGCTGGGTCTGTGCACAACTGGGAGTTTAAAGATTACGCACACACATGTTCAATCTGGCACCCAGGGTCCAAGTGATCAGAGTTGAAAGAGAGTTGAAAGGGAGACTGATTGACTTAAATGTCTTTGAAATGTGATTTTATCCATTGATATTCTACTTTAATGCAAAGAGCATTTTGTTGGATGAGCCAAAACATTCAGGGGTAAAAAAAAAAAACCCTGCCAAATACCCTAATATGTTCTATTATTTCAAAGGGTTTTAATGGAATGGTATAAAATGCACTTTCCCTCCATTCTGGGAAAGCGTATTTTTCTTAAGGGATTAAACAGGCTGGCGTGTGTAATGATTACCAGTTGAGGCACAGTGGGGTGGTTTTGAGGAGAGAAATGGTATTATTGGAAAGTCATTGTATGAAAAGGCCTGCAGATGGACCCCTGGCTAAGGCTGCTCTGGAAGGGTATGGATGATGCCCAGGAAATGCCCAGGTGTGTGGTTGGAAGGAAGGACAAATGAGGAGTGACAGTAGGTGGAAATGGGGAGGCTTTCAGGTGAGGTTGGGACGGGCAGATGGAGAGATGCTGACCCTTCCCAGGCAGGTGGTCTGAGGATCCCCTGCAGGGTGTCCTCAGCAACCTGAGGAGGTCCCTGGCTGTTCTGTTCATACTCTGGTTGTTCTGCAGCTTAGATGGTGGCTAAATGAGGTATTACGAGATCTGCTGGGGAGCCAAACTAGATAACCATCCTTTACTGCTGTAGCCTCTTGGTCTTGCCTTTGTTGGTTCACCTGTTCCTTTATTCACTCACTCACTTATTCCTTCATGATAATGTAGTGGTTAAGGCTGTGGACTCAGGATGCCTGGGTTGAAACCCTGGCTCCCCTCCTAACTGTGTGCTCTCAGTCTCTGTGCCTCAGTGTCTTTATCTGTAAAATGGGAATAATAATTGCCCTTACCTCAGGGGATTCTCAGGAGATTGAAGGCATTTAATGTATAAATTGCTTGGAACAGTGCTTGGCACACGGTAACTTGCTGTGCAAGTGTTAGTTGTATTCATTCATTTAATCATTCCTGTCTGTCCTGGGGATCAGGAGCTGGGGGATACAATTTTGACAAAGGTGACCAAAATAATGAAATCATTAAAGTTTCACAAGCCTTATGAAGAGAATAGGATGCTAAGATAGACTACCAGGTCTGTATCAGAGGTAGACACTGACAGGTGAGGACAGGGAGAGATGTTTTATTGATTGATTGATTGACTGATTTGGCTGTGCTGTGTCTTAGTTGCGGCATGTGGGATCTTTAGTTGTGGCATACGGGATTTAGTTCCCTGACCAGGGATTGAACCCGGGCCCCCTGCATTGGGAGCTCAGGTCTTAGCCACTGGACCACCAGGAGAGTCACCAGGGAGAGATGTTTATGCTGAGGCCTGAAGGAGCCTAGGATGTGAGAGCAGGTGGAAGAGTGTTGAGGCCAGAGGGAACAGCATGTGCAAAGGCCTTGAGCTGGAGAAGGACCAGCATGGCTGGAGGTCAGGAGTGGGGGTGAGATGTGGCCAGAGGGGGCAGACAGAGGCCAGCTCTCATGAGAAGGATTTTATTATGAGTGCATATGGGGTGGGGTGGGGTGGGGGGAGACTTAGGGGCTGTTAAGCAGGGAGTGATGTGATTGGATTTAGACTTTTAAAACATGACTAACTGTGGGGGATGAACCGTGGACATGGGGGATAATTAGGAGGCTGTTGCAGTTGTCTAGGTGAGAGAAGATGTGGCTTTTCCTAGAGTGATGGTGATGGAGATGGAGAGACAGAAGGATGGAGGGAGGGAGGGAGGAATGAATAGAGGGGGGGATAGATGGGTAGATGGAGGGAGGGAGGGAGACCTGATGGAATTGGCAGCACTTGCTGACACATGGGACTTGGGGTGATGATAAGGGAAAAGAGGGGAAGCACACACGACTCCCAGGTACCAGCTCCAGCAATGGGGTGACGGTGGTGCCAGTGCCCAAGATGGGGAAGAGCAGGGTGGGGACGGGGCAGGGAGTGACTCCCAGCCCCATGAGAGAGAGGAGAGGTGGAATGATCTCTTTTTGTCCCTTTGGCCCCCAGACCCTTAAATGTCCTATTTCAAGAGCAGGTCAGCAGCCCATGGGGTGGGGCTGTCGCATGCCTCCTCCTGGCCTTGCCCTGGTTCCATCTGACTTGTGATTTCAGAAATTCCAGACTCGCTGGTGGAGCAGGCGGCCTCCTGCATGACTTCATGCTCAGGTGAGCAAGTTTCTCCGGAGACCTTATCACACTTCTGGTGACCCTGAACCTGAGACAGGGCGGGGGAGGCCAAGCTGACCACTGCCAGGTGTGATTAGGGACAACCCCAGAGGGCCTTGGCCACCTTCCCAGGGAGGCCATTTGGGAGGAGCAAGACCCGTTTTGCAAAGGCCACCAAGTCCCCAGCATTTAGAGAAACAAATAGCACCCTCAGGTTACAATGGCCTTAAGCCATCCCAGCCCTAAGGCCCCTGGGCTTTTTCCTCATACCTTGTGGTCTCCAGGTGGAGTAAAAGACTTTAGCCAAGTGATTCTATTTGCATCTTGGGGTGGAGTAGATTAGAGAAACTTGGGGCAAATTGTTTGGAAAGAAGCATTTTGGGAATGTGAGATGTGGTTATATTTCAGCACAAAGAAATTAACATGAATATGTTAATTCAATTCCAAGCTCAGGAAAAGGGTGAGGTGTCATAATTAATAATGTAATAGTATTTTGCAATTGGTCCGCTGGTCTAAATAGAAGGTTCAAGAATCATAGACTCTGATAAACCATAATGGAAAAGAATATATAAAAATATCTATATGTGTATAACCGAGTCACTTTGCTGTACAGCAGAGATTGGCACATTGTAAATCAACTAGACTTCAATTAAAAAAATAAATTAAAAAGAAAGAAAGAAAGAAAGAATCACAGACTCTGCTCCCTAGATCTGATCTTCCCCAGAGCACCTACTTCACCTCCCCACTACCTCCAATACCTCCAGACTGGCCAGCCTTACAGCTCTGTTTTCTGTAAAGATCAGGATAATCTCTCCAACCCACCTCCTGCCCCCACTGATATCCACCAAGGCAGTAGGTGAGGAATCAGACTGCCAAGGTTTGGATCTCAGCTGTGCAACCTTGGGTAAGTTAGTTAACCTCTCTGAGCCTTGGTTTCCAACTCTGTAAAATGGAGAAAATAAGAGTGCCCACCTCAAAGTTGTTATGAGGCTTCCATAAGTTAATATAAAATAGATCAGTGGTCCTCAACAAGGATGATTGTATCTCCCAGGGACATTTTGCAAATTCTGGAGACATTTTTGCTTGTCATAACTGGGGTGTGCTACTGGCATCTAGTGGGTGGAGGCTGGAGATACTGCTAAACATCCTACAGTGCACAACAGAATTATACGGCCCAAAATATTTATACTGCCGAGGCTGAAAAACTCTGATGTGTATAAAGCTCTTAGAAGAGGGCCTAGAACACTGGGTAACATTTATTAAGAACTTATTGTTATTATCTTTATTTTCTCCTTCACTCTCTTGGGGTCTGCAGCCACCCAGCCTTCCCCTGAGCTGGGAGCAGGCAGCTCATAGACCAAAGGAGAGAGGGAGGTGGCAGTAAGGATGGCTAAGTAGTCCAGGTGGAGTTGAGTCTCAAAAGGTTTTGGATTGTCAAGGTGACACTGCGTCCTCTGCCCTCCAGGTTCAGCTGATCCCCACCTCCCCCTGGGCACCAGATACACCTATCACTTTTCCACCAACACCAGCACCAGCCTGCAGGGGGCCCAGGAGGAGGGGAGTGGCCTTGGTCTCCAAGGCTTGGTCACCCTTGATGTGCTTGGCCCCTGCCAGATGGCTTTACGGGTGAGTATCTTTGGGTAACCAGGAGGTCACGTTGACATGGGCGAGGGCCAAGGGGAAGCCACAGCCCCTGAAATTTCCCATTTGTCTGATAAATGGAGAGGAGCTTTCTGAGGAATCTCAAATTCAGCGAGTGAGGGCTCTAGAGTAACATGGGAACAGGGTTCCATTTTGGTTGTAGGAGGTACCATGGTAGGTCCAGTGGGGGGAGGAGTGGGGGTTAAAGAAGGAGTGAAGGGTATTTCTTGGAGTAAGTAGAGCCACAGGATGGGGACAAGCTGTGTCCTTGGGAGGACTGAGGGTCACAACTGGGGAAGCTGCAAGTCCCAGGGGTGAGCAAAGTCAAAGCAAATTAAGGTCTTGTAGACAAAGGAGCAGACTAGGGTAGACACCGAAGACCTGGTTGGGGCCTCCAGGGCTGCCCTGGGTTCCTTCGTACAGGCACACCTCGGAGATATTACAGGTTCGGTTCCAGGCTGCTGAAATGAAGCAAATATTGAAATAAAGCAAGTTACACACAGTTTTTGGTTTCCCAGTGCATATCAAAGTTATGTTCACACTATACTGTAGTCTGTTAAGTATGCAATAGCATGATGTCTAAAGAAAGAACATGCCTTAAAAAAAAAAGTATTTTACTGCTAAAAAATGCTAATTATCATCTGAGCCTTCAGTGAGTTGTACTATCTAATAGTAACATTAAAGATCACTTACACAGCTCATGCTAACAAATAAAGTAATAATGAAAAAGTTTGAAATATTTTAAAAATTACTAAAATGTGACACAGTGACAAAATGAGCAAATGTTCTTGGAAAAATTGTGTTGATAGATTTGCTTGATGCAACCTTCAGTTTGTACAATAAAAAACGCAATATCTGGGAAGCACGATAAAACAAGGTATGCCTGTACTGGGCAGTGGTGGTGTTAGTACTGGCTTCAGTCAAGGTGGAATTATGAGCTAGATTCTCTTGGTGGTTGTAGGTTTCTTTTTCATCAAGATTTTCCTGAAGCTCCTCCATGTTCTTGCAAGTGGAAATGCCTGCCCATGCTTCTCTGTCCCCTTTCTGATGACTCTCATGTGTTTCCTGGACAAACCCTCCCACCCTGCCTAAATGGTCTCTTAGTTTTCACTAAAGTCTTATGTCCTATTTGGGAAGGGTTTTTGAACTGGCTGGAGCACTTGCTGACAAGAGTTTCTCAAAACTGCTTTGGGGGATTCCCTGGCTGTCCAGTGGTTAGGACTTGGCGCTTTCATTGCCAGGGCTGGTTGGGGAATTAAGATCCTGCAAGCCAGGCGCGTGCGGCAAACAAACAAAAAACAAAACCCAAACTCTTTTGTTATGTTTCATGTAGACCTCCGGATGGAGTCTTTTATGGGGTGGCTCTGAGCTGCCTCTGAATTCTTAAACTATCCAAAATGTTAGTCCTGGTCAGAGCTGCCACTTTACTAGTCTTTGCTGTCCTTTAATGTCTATCAAAACACTAGTAGTTGTTTTTTCTGCAGGGCTAGTTTTCACAAGGCAAATTGTGTACTGCGGTTTTATTTGCTTGTTTGCTTTGTTTTTAGCATTAAAAAAATTGATAACGTCAAATGTTGGCAAGGGTAGAAAGAATTGGCTCATTTCAAAGATTTGTGGCATAGGGACTTCCCTGGCAGTCCAGTGGTTAGGACTCCGCGCTTCCACTGCAGGGAGCGCGGGTCCAATCCCTGGTCGGGGTATTAAGATCCTACAAGCCACGTGGCGCAGCCAAAACAAAAAACCAAAAAAACTATTTGTGGCATAAATGGAAAATTTACAGCCACTCAGGAGGCAATCAATTAAATATATTTTTGAGGGAAACGGGTGAAAATAAGTATTGTGAACAATGAATTTCACTGATTAAACACTCCTCTGTAGCCACCCCCAGATCAAGAAACCCCCATAACCGCCCTCATTCTCTCTTCCAGTCACTTCTGCCAAAGGCTCTCCTGAGTTCTAGCACGAGTTCTAGCACCATAGATTAGTTTTGTCTGTCTTTGAACTTCTCTTTAAATATTTATTTATTTATTTAGACTGCGGCCGGGTCTTAATTGCGGCATGCGGGCTTCTTAGTTGTGGCATGTGGACTCTTAGTTGCAGCATGCAGACTTCTTAGTTGTGGCACGTGTGATCCAGTTCCCCGACCAGGGATCGAACCCGGGCCCCCTGCATTGGGAGCTCAGAGTTCTACTCACTGGACCACCAGGCAAGTCCCTGAACTTCTCTTTAATGGAATCATACAGGATGTTCTCTTTTGTGCCTGGCTTCTTTTTATTTTGATTAAAAAAAATTTTTTTTTTATTGTGGTAAAATGTACATAACATAAAATTTACCATTTTAACCATTTCAAGTGTACAATTCAGTAGCAATAAGTACATTCCTAATGTTGTGTAACCAACACCACTCTCCATATCCAGAACATTTCATCATCCTAAACAGAAGCACTGTACCCCTTAAACACTAACTCCCCTTTTCTCCTTCTCACAGCCCCTGGTAACCTCTATTCTACTTTCTGTCCCTATGAATTTGCCGATTCCAAGTGTCTCATGTAAGTGCAGTCACTTATCATAAACAACTCATGATCAACCTGTGACCTTTTGTGTCTGGCTTCTTTCACCTTTTATAAGGTCTTTAACGTTCATCCACATTGTAGCATGTAGCAGAACTTCATTACCCCCCCTTTTTTTTAATATGATACTTTCCAGCTTTGTTTCTTTTTTAATATTTATTTATTATTTTGGCTGTGCCGGGTGTTTGTTGTGGCATGCGGGCTTCTTCATTGTGGCATGTGAACTCTTAGTTGCAGCACGCATGTGGGATCCAGTTCCCTGACCAGGACCCCCTGCATTGGGAGTGTGGAGTCTTACCCACTGGACCACCAGGGAAGTCCCCCCCACCTTTATTTTTTAAATATGTTGGTGTTGTAATGTATTTTAATTCAATGTGTATGTTTTTATTTTTATTTAAAAAAATTTTTTGGCCACGCCACACGGCATGTAGGATCTTAGTTCCCCGACCAGGGATCGAACCTGTGCCCCGGCATTGGGAGCATGGAGTCTTAACCGCTGGACTGCCAGGGAAGTCCCCAGAACTTCATTCCCTTTTAAAAAATTAGTTTTTATTTTTTTATTGTAAAAATGCTATAAAGTTTACCTTTGTTTTTTCCATATTTATTTATTTATGTATTTATTTGGTTGCATCTGGTCTTAGTTGTGGCAGGCAAGCTCCTTAGTTGTGGCTCACAGGCTCCTTATTTTCAGCTCTCCGACTTCTTAGTTGCAGCACATGGGCTCCTTAGTTGTGGCAGGTGAGCTCCTTAGTTGCGGCTTGAGGGCTCCTTAGTTGTGGCATGATGTCTCCTTGGTTGCGGCATGTGGGCTCCTTAGTTGCGGCACGTGGGCTCCTTAGTTGCGGTAGGTGGGCTCCTTAGTTGTGGGTCGCTGGCTCCTTAGTAGCGGCATGCATGTGGGATCTAGTTCCTGGATCAGGGATCGAACCCGGGCCTCCTGCATTGGGAGCGCGGAGTCTTAACCACTGCACCACCAGGGAAATCCCAGTTTAAGCTTTTAAAGTGTGCAGTTCAGTAGGTTTTTAAAAAAATCTCTCTCCTGTCTCTACTTAACTTTTAAAACATATGCTTTAAAAATACAGTTATCATGGATAGCTTTCAAGCTAGTGGTCAGACATAAGTGGTATTGGTAATGTGGCCGAGGGGTTCATCGTCCAGGACCACATCTCAGTGTCAAGTGGAACTGTATTTCACCCTAAGATTTCAAACCTGGGTTACTGGGGAGGTGACAGACCCTCTGTCGGGGGAGGGGAGCTGGTGTTGAGGAGACAGGGGAATTAGGTTTTAGACAAGATGAATGAGGACTAGTTACTTTGAAAAAGTGAAATCACGGGGCAGTGAAACCATGTGATACTATAACGGTGGATACGTGTCATCATACATTTGTCCAAACCCATAGAATGTACGACACCAAGGAACCCATGTGTATACTACGGACTCTGGGTGATAATGATGTGTCAGTGTAAGTTCATCAGTTGTAACAAATGTCCCATGCTGGTGGGGATGTTGATAATGGGGAGGCTGTGCATATATGGGGGCAGGGAGTATATGGGAAATCTCTGTACCTTCCCCGCAATATTGCTATGAACCTAAAACTGCTCTAAAAATACTCTAAAAAAAAATGAAACCAGTCAGGTTAGGGATGCAGGCTTTAGGGGTGATTTTATTCATCTTTAGAGAGCCCATCTTTTGCAATAAGTACACACACACACACACTCACCCCCCCAAACACACACGCGCAGCCATGGTGGTATTGGGACATCCAAGTCTTTTATGCAAGATGACAAAGCTTTTTTTTTGGTTTGCTTTGCAATCCTAACTTAGTTTTGTTTATACCGTGGAGCCATATGAATCTCTCACTCAAACTTCCAGGACCTTTTGGGGCAAAATGAGAAGCTAATGAGAACTTTCTGTACATTGAGTGGGGAGCAGAGGTGCCTGGCTATTTAAATTATTTATCCCTAGAGATATTCAGCATCTACCACCCGGACACTAGAATCTTCCACTCAAGGGATGGATCTCTCTGCCTAACGCTCCACATGGATCATGCTGGGTCCCAGAACTGCTTTAGGTGGTGCGGGTGCTGGTGTGGTCCTGGAATTCCCCAGGAGAGGTCACCAGCTCTCCGTGCTTTCCGCTTCAGCTCCAACACTTCCAGGTGACATCCATCCTGGGGTCCAAGGTGGAAGTTCTGAAGGAGTCAGAGAGTTTGAGGTAAGACGCTGGGCCTCGCTCCCGGTGGGGCTGGATATGTGAGCCCTGCTCCCTCTTCCAACGGCCGCCGGGCACTGGGTGCACCAAATTATATTGGAAGAACCCGATTCAGGTGACCCCAATGCAGCAGAAAGAGGCCGTCTCGGACTGAAGTTCAAAGAGGGTTCCACCTTTGTTTTGACCGTGTAAATACCCAGACCAGACCATTGATGAGAACCACTGGGAGCTGTCGTGATGTGGGAGCCTTGAATGACTCCACATTGCCTCAGGTGGCCTTCCCTTATCTGGTGGAAGGAACTCGCCCCATATTTTCCTGGCTGTCACATCCAGCATGTCCAGATTTTGTGTCTGCCCAGCACCCTCTGGCCTTCATCCTTAAGAACATTCTGGAAGACACTGGGCACCCATTGAGGTCTGCCCTTCTCCTTCCCCACCCCCGCTAAGATGGGGGTTTTCCTGGAGGCCCATAGCTGCTCCCTTCCCAAGCCAAGCTCCCCTCTGTGACTCAGCCAAGCCTGGAACTCTCCCTTGGCTGTGTTTCCCAGGGCTCCTGACAGCGGCTTCAGTGGCCTCAAAGCTCAGTCCAGCCACCAGCTTGAGGACAAGCCCATCTCCACAGATTCCTCTTCCTTTTTTATTGCAAATTCATTTGTTAAAAAAATAAAGCCTTTGTGTGGGCAAAGGGGGATGGGGGGTGCTGCTGAGGGGGCAGATGGAGCCCTCCTGAAAAGCTCAGGGTGGCCTTCTCCGAGGGGACAGCCTGGGCTATTGTCCCTGGGCGCCTCATCAGACATGCGAGTGGGCAGGGCTGTCAGCTCCTGAGAGACCATACTGACACTAGCTATTCTGGAAGGGGCGGGCGCCATTAGCATTTCTCTAGCTTGAGGCCTGAGGCCCTGGGGGCTGCCTCCAGTGGGGGTAGGCTTGGGGGCCCCAGACTCCACTGGGAGCTGGAGAGGGGGCGGTGACCTCCCCCGGGAGGTTCAATAGGGCCACTTTTATCCCTCAAGATTCTGCTTGCTGGCTAGCTGGTGGGGTTTGGGGTTTTAGCAGTTTCCCCTTTATCGTGCGGCACCTCTCTCTCCCACCTCCATCCACCGTCCACAAAGGTGGGCACTCCCCCAGGCCTCACCCCCGACCTGCCCCATCCCCTCCCTCACCAGGCCATACCAGACACAGGCTCCTTGTGGTCAGGCGAGGGGGTGGCAGGAAGAGAGCATTGGGCTGAACTCTGGTCCCAGCTCCTCGCAGACTGTCTGTGTGATCCCCTCCAGTAGCTCCCCCAACCCCATTTCCTCCTCTGTACAGTACTGGAGTCTCGGACACTTCCAGCTCAGGGTTCCTGAGACCTGTGACTCTGGAGCCATCCTGCCTGGGTTAGAATCCCAGCTGTGGCCCTTACCACTCTGAGCCTTAAGCTTCCTCATATACAGCGTGAGTGGGGGATGCTTGCTCCCTGGTGCGCTGGGAAAACGAGACGCTTTGCAATGCAGGATGCCCTTGGACGCTCAGCTTTCTATTTATTCAAGCTGGGTTGACACAGGTACGTTTCGTCCAAGTGGCGGCAAGGTTGGGAGCAGCTTGGAGCAAAGGGTTGGCTGCCTCCTGTGTAGTTTGAGAAGTAGCTGGAGAGCTGAGCTGAGGAGGGAAGCGAGACCATTTGGGGGGATATGGCGGTACCTGGGCGCTTCCCATGGGACTGACCCATGGGGGGGCGGGCAGGAAGGTCAGGGATGTTCTGGCCCTGACGCGGAAGAGGTGGCCTGGGGCCTTGGAGGGGTCCCCCTGACGCCCGGCCCCCCCGCGCAGTGCCGCTCTGGGCCGCGTGCCGCTGCGCTTCGTCCTGCACGCAGGGCGCGTGGCACGCCTGTGTCCTGGCCGCCCCGAGCCGCGCTGGGCGCTGAACGTGAAGCGCGCTGTGCTGAGCCTCCTGCAGGGTCGCCCGGGCACCCGCAGCCCCCAGACCGTCGAGGAGGTGAGGTTGGAGCCTGGAGGGGGTGGGTGGTCGAGTGAGGGGGGAGCATGGGGCTGACCGGGCCCCGCTCGCCCAGGTGGACATCCTGGGCAGGTGTCCCACCACGTACCAGCAACGCGGAACCAGGCTGCACAAGACCAAGGACCTGGCGCGATGCTCCCTGCGCAGGGTGCGCGCCTCCCTGCGCTCCCAGGCCCTGCCCGCCGCGGAGGTGAGTGCTGTGCCCGCGACCCTCCCATCCTCCCTGCCGTGCCGCCGCCTTTCCCCTCCTCCCTCCTTAGCCCCCCTCCCTCCTTATCCCCCCTCCCTTTTCTATGCTCCCCTCCCCCCTCCATCTCTCAGCTCCTCTGCCCACCACCCTGCCCCCCTCCCGCTGCTTCTGTCCTTTCCCTTCCCCCACTTCTTCTCTCATCCTCCTCTCCCTCCACCCCTCACCCTACCCCCTCTTCCCCTCCCCTCCTCTTCCCCTCTCCTCCTCTGGGGTCCGTAGCTCCCTGCAGGTGGAAGTGTTGTGTAAATAGTAAGCAACTGTGTAAGGATAAGGGATGATCACTGCTAACACGATTATACAAGCCTCAGCATCTAGAGGCTGATGCAGGACTGCAGACTCTGGTGTTGTTACTCATTTTCCAGCTGAGGCTTTATCGTTCCTCTCCTTTGGATTACTGCTTACTGCGCGTTCTTGCTTTTCTTGGCCTTCCACCTCTCTCTATGGGGAGGGGGGTCCTGAAGCTCCAAGGTAGCCCCCAGTGGGCTCCCCCCAGCCTTGGCCCTTGCTGCCGGTTTCAGGGGTCCTGGGGGGGGTCCCTCACTGCCAAGGCCTGGCCTGAGCCTCCGCCTCTTTCCCCCACGGTCCAGGAGGCCTTCCGCCTGACCTGCGTCCAGAGTTTCCAGGCCGGCGTGCTGGGGGAGGCGTCCTGCATGGAGCTGGACACTGTGGGGCCCCTCTCCGGGGAGGCGAGTGCGGTGCAGATGCGGACCCTTTCCTCGCTCACCCTGCTGTATGAGATGCCCCGGGACCCGGCTGTCGCAGGTGAATGAGGATGGGCACAGGGACCCTTAGGTGAGCTTCACAGCCTCCTCTGGCCAGAGGGGCTCAAGCAAGCCTAGGCTCCATCCCTCTGTCCCTGTCTTGAACTGTTTCTGAAAGTGGTCATCGTCAGGAGAGTGAGCCTCTCTTTCTAGAATTTTCTCTGGAAGTTTCTCTCGGCTCACGTGGCCCAGGCTTGGTCTTGACCTCCTCCATGGGTGGTCCTCAGTGGAGATGGAATCTTCTGGTTCCCAGCTTTTGTGGGAGAATCCAACTTACATCTGATGACCCTTCAACCTGACCATTTTGTGGGCAAACTGACTCAGGTTTCCTGATTTTCTGGAAAGTTCCTGCCAACATGTAGCATCCCCTGGAGCTTGGGTCCCTTCTATGATTTCGCACAGAAAGAAACAAGCAAGGCATGCATCTGAGGAAAAGAGTTGTTTGTTTTTGTTCTTGTTTTCCATGATGGAAAAATGGCTCTTTCCCTGAATAATGAAATAAGGGTAGTTAGTTCTTACTGCTGACAGTTTGGAAGGATTTACTGTGGGCCAGTATCTGTGCTGAGTGCTTTATGTGGATTATTTAATTTAATTCTCATCATGACCCCATTAGGAAGTTACTGTTATTATTAGTTGTATTTTTCATTTAAGGAAAATGTTTCCAAGAGGTAAAATGACTTGTTTGAAGTCACAGAGCTAATGAGAGACAGAGCTGGGACTTGGACTCCCGGCGTCTTTTCTATAGCCCTGGTGGGTTGAATCATGTTTGCCTCGGAGGACAGACTCCCTGCCTGCACCACCCTGGGGAGAACCCAGCAGGTGGGGACTGAAGCCCTGGGTCTTCCCAGCATCCCCTCTGGCTCCGCGGAGCCCAGGCTGAGATCCCAGGCTGACCTGTCCCCTGAGCCCTCCCTCAGGCACAGACACTGGCAGTGCCTGGGACATCTAGTGTCAGGACCTGGTGGTTCCCCATTGAGTGGAATGAGCTTTTCATACATATATTTTTTAAACAGCTGTAGTTGAGATGTAATTCACATACTGTGCAACTCATCCATTTAAAGTGAACAATTCAGGAAATTCCCTGGCGGTCCAGTGGTTACAGCCCGGTGCTTTCACTGCTGGGGTCCTGGGTTTGATCCCTGGTTGGGGCACTAAGATCCCCCTAGCCGCGTGGTGTGGCCAGAAAAAGAAAAAAAAGTAAAGTGAACAATTCAATGGCTTCTAGTAGAGTCAGAGTTGTGCATCCATCATCACAATCAACTTTACTACGTTTTCATCACCCCAAAAGAAACCTTGCACCCATTTGCTGTCACCTCCTGTTCCCCCAGCTCCTGGCAACCACGAATCTATTCTCTACATTAGTCCATTCTGGACATTTCATGTAAATAGAATCATATAGTATGTGACTTTTTTTTTTCTTTTTTTGGCTTCACTGTGTGGTATGCAGGATCTTAGTTCCCCGACCAGGGATCAAACCTGTGGCCCCTGCAGTGGAAGCACCAAGTCTTAACCATTGGACCGCCAGGGAAGTTCCCAGTATGGGGCCTTTTATGACTGGCTTCTTTCACTTCCCATAATGTTTTCAAGGTTCATGCATGTTGTAGCATGTGTCACAACTTGATTTCTTTTTCTTGCTGAATAATCTTCCATTGTATGGATGAAGTTTTTATGTTTTCTCTGTCAATCCCAAGAGGGCTTTGGCATCAGCTTATTTGGCCATACCTTGCTGATGGGTACATAGGCTGTTTCCCGTCTTTTGCTGTTAGCAGTAACACTGCCATGATTTTCCTTATGCATGTTCCCCTCACCTGTTGCCAGAAACATGCTGAAGGAAGCATTGGCAGGGTGAGGGGGTGGCTCCCAGGGGTCCTTCTACTCACTCTGGCATTTCCCCCACGCGGTCATCCCCGGCCAGCACTTCCCATCTCAGATCCAGACGATGGAGACTTAACCCCAAGCAGCCTGTTGTACGAATGGGAGGAGACACCATCCCAGGCTACGGTGGCCACGGTGGCTGCATCAGTGAGGAAGCTGTGCCTGGCTCAGACCACAAGCTTCGAGGTAAGTGGCTTCTCCAGCCACAGGCCAGAGTCTGCCTGGGGCCTGGTTCCCTGGGACACCTTCCTCTTCCTACCAGATCCTTTACGGTCTACTTGCTCAGATGTTCAGTATCAGGACTGCTGTGTACTGTTGGGCAGGTTGTGCACTGCACAACTATACCTGGTTGTGAAAGCAAAGAAGGGGAAGAAATCTAGCTGGTGTGTGCAAGCCTTGGCTTAGTGCAGGTTGGATATGAGCTTAGAGGAGGCCTTTTTCTCCTCTGTCTGTCTTTGGGCAAATGGTCCTTTTGGGCTCATGGACTAACCTTCTGGACCTGGCCTGTCCTAGAGATCTCTCAGGAAGTCTCCAGCCATACCCAAGCCTCAGCATTAAGGAGTTTCCACCAAGTCAAAAACACATGGCCCAGGCCTTCCCTGGAATTCCCAGCTGTTTAAAGTCAAGGGGTGGACATGATGTCGAGGTCTCATAGCTCAGAGAGGTTCAGAGGTCTCTGAGACATCTGGCTGGTTCCCTCCTTTGTGACTGATGACAGTGTTTCTGAGAGTACCAAGGCCATGCTGTGATGATGTGCCTTCTCCCTGCCTGTTTTGTCCTGAGACAGAGCCCTCCACCCGCCTGTAAGAGGAGAGCCCTGAAGAAGGCTTAACGCCCTCCCTGGGGAAAGAAAATGATGCTGTCTGGGCTCCGTGTGGAGGCTGCCTTCCCACGTTGTCCTCCTGATAGGATCTTCCACATCACAGGAACAGTGTTCCCATTGGCAGGGCCCTGATTTGCCCAGCCTGTGAACTCTTTGGTTTGTTCAGCAAGATGAGGGGCTGACTCTGTGCCCTTATGATGAATGAGACAGAAATAGTCCCGCTTTCCCAGAGCCTAAAATGCAGTGTGGGGGAGATGGATGGTAACCACTGCAGATGTACAAGGGTTTTAGCTGTTGATGAGCAGTGAGAGAGCAGAGCGGGGGTGTGGCTGAGTGACCGCCTTAGGCCAGGGGTCTAGCAGGATACATTGCAGTTGAGGCCTGGGCTGGTCCCTTGAGAATCCAGGGGAGCAGTGCTCCAAAAAGAGGGTTTGGCCAGGGCCAAAGTCCTGAGTCTGAACCTCGTGGGTGTGTCTGGGGAGCAGGCAGCTCAGCCTGGCTGGAGCTCGACGGTGAGGACCAGTGGGGTCAGGTCCTGCAGGGCCTCGTGGTCAGGATGCCTTCCAGAACATTCTAGGCACATAGCAATCTTTGTTGTAACATCCCTGCCATCCACAGCTCAGGGCTGGATGTCACCAGTGACATTCTGGGGACTTTCACTGTGTCCACTATTTCTGCCCATCTCAGCGTTGCTGATGACTTAAGCGTGAGAACCCTAGCCTTCCCTGGAAGGTATTAAAGACGCTGGGATTTTTCTGATTCAAGTCCCAGGGCCTGTGTGCCGAGGAGAGAAGCATGGGGTGTTTTTACTTTGACCCCACAACAGCCTGGGAGGGTTCAAAATATACTTGCTTGTTGATTTGGGATGCCGCAAATTTATAAATGCCTGTTTCACTGGCTGCTTTCATAGGACCGAGGACTTGGGGGCTGTCATGTGCCCAGCTGGACAGAAATAGGTCGTTCCAGGTGTGGACAGGGCTGGGTGCGGCGCCACTTCTAGGCATGGTGCCAGGTGTGCCAGGCACACCCCCTGCCCTCTGGAAGCTCGGCTTTCCGGGCAGCACTTGGGTAGGGGGCCTGTCAGATATATGGATGCCCAGACCCCAGCCTCTGACGTTCTGGCCTGGCAGGTCTGGGCTGGGAACCAGGCATGTGGGTGCAAAGCTTTGTGTTTCTCCGTGTTGCTCACGTGAAGTCAGCGGAGAAGGATGTTGTAAGGCCAGTGCCCGTCCAGCCACAGCCTCAGATCCAGGAGTGCCTTTACTGCCGGAAATGTCTCCATCCGGAATTCTCAGCACCAGAGGCCCTCGTGGATGCCTCTGGCTGCGTGAGGCGAAGCATTTAGTTCAGAAGAGAACAGGGCTGGGGGCATCCAGACTGGGGTTAGTCCCCCTCGGCCCCTGGGGGGCTGGGCTGAGATGGCTCAGACCCTTGTGTCCTGCTCAGATGCAGGAAGCAGAGCCAGGTCCCACTGCGCCTGGGATCACGGGCCCCAGGGGGCTGGGGAGACAAGTAGAGCAGGGAAGAGAGGTGAAGGGGGCAGGTGGGGGAGGCATGGGATGCAATTTTAAATGATGGATGCCTGGGAAGGCCTCAGTAGGGAGGTGATGTTGAGTAAGGACCAGAAGGAGGTGAGGAGTAAGTGGGGTGGATAGGGGTTTGGGGGGGGACTGCCAGAGGGGGGGGGACCCAGCATGTGCTCCAGGGCAGGAGCTGCACAGTGAGCGAGTTTCAGCACCAGTTTGAGTGGCAAGGAGGCCTTGTGACTGGAGCAGAGTGGGAGGGTGAGAGGGGACAGGGTCGCCCCCTTAGGGGAGCACACAGATTACTTTTTTTTTTTTCCTCACCGTGCAGTATGCGGGATCTTAGTTCCCCGACCAGGGACTGAGCCCACTCCCCCTGCAGTGGAAGCGCGGAGTCTTAACTACTGGGACGCCAGGGAATTCCCCAGAGTGCTTTTACTCAGGGTAAATGAGGAGCCTTGCAGGGTGTTGTGATCTGATGTACCTTTCAATGCTCACATTCCGGCTGAGGGTGGAGAATAGACTCAGGGCCAATGGGATGCCGGGAGACAGGTTAAGAGGCTGTTACAGTAACACAGGTAGGAGATGAAGGAGGGTTGGCCTGGGGTGATAGCGGGGGGTTGGGGAGAAGAATCAGATTCAGATATACGGGAAAAAAATATATCTAAGAATATATTGAATATGTATAAAATATATTGAGTATGTCATCAATAAATATAGACTAGTATATATGCACATACTGAATGCATATTGAACACTCTCACATGTACACACACATGATACATTTTGCGTGTATATAGCAGAGACACGTGTGCAGCTGGCTGTTTACTGTTTCAGGGACCGGGAGGGAGCCCAGGCCCATGCTCATTGCTCTCTGGAATCCTTGATCTAGTGGGTCTAGCGGGAGTCAGAGAGCAGCCCCAAGGAGAGGGCCCTCAGCCCTGCGAGGTGGGGTCCGAGCCCACCAGCTAGTGCATGACAGAGCCGGCTGTTAGTCCAGGCAGCCCGGCCCACAACGGGGATTCTCACCCGGGCACTCCTGAGTCCTCGGTCCGCCTTGTGCACTATCGGATGTGCAGCAGCATTCCTGACCGTTACCCACTAGATGCCAGCATCACCCGCGTCCCAGTCATGATGACCCAAAGTGTCTCCAGAGGTTGCCAGCGTGCCCTGGGGAGCACGGTCACCCCCACTGAGAACCGCTGCTCTACATCCTGTGTTCTAACCTGCCTCCTCCCGTCTGGCCCCCTGACTGGGCATTTCCCCTGGCAGAGGTGGCTCGGGGCCGGGCGTGCTGTGGGCCTGTGTCTCCCCTCCTGGAGACTGGCAGTGCCGGCCCCAGAGGGTGCAGGGCGGCTGTCCTGTATTTATACTGCTAACAAGGAAGCAAATTGTTCCCACTAGGGAGGTCCCCTGGGCTGGGGGTGAATTACCAAGGACCTTGTTCCTGAAAATGGCTTTTCAGGGATGCCTTGGTGCACATCAAGCAGTGCCTTGGCCTCCCCGGGATGGCTGAGGGCCCGCCAGTTACCGGGGGTACCTACCCCGTGGGCTTCAGCTGGGAATGCCTTTGCCCCTCCCTATTGCTGGTGGACAGGAGACAAGATTGGTTTTTCAGTCTGGAAACAAAACCAGGACTCAGGACTCAGTAGAGAGCAAATTCCCCAGCCTGACCCTCCGCAGAGAGGCCCCCGAGTTTCCACGTGGGGGGCAGCGGGCTGGGATGGCCAAGAGCCTGATGGAGTGAAGGAGAGGATGGGGAGAGAAGCAAGGCGGGTCGGGCCCCACCCCCTCCCAGGACTGCCAGGGAGGACGCCTGGGGAGGGCACAGCTCCTGACCACCATCCGGGTTGCTCGTAATAGGACACCCAAGTCACAGATACTGATTCAGCACCGACTGTGTACAGCGAAGTGTGGACGGTGGTGTGCGAGGCTGGCTTGTACCGGTTTGCCAGAACCAATGGTTAGATTCCAGAAATCCTGCAGCCTGGTTGTTAAACGGACATTACTAAAGACTACGTTACACCGACTTACAGTGAAAATGAATCATATTCGAAACAAAGGTAATGAATACTCAAAATCATCACTACCTAGTTATTCTACTACATTCTTATGTTGGCGCTGGAGGTTATTTGCATCCACCGCAGGGTGGAACTATGACGCAGTGTCGTGCTTCTGTACAGTGATTCCCACGTCTGCGTTCAGTGGTGGCACACGGGCCGCCGGCGATGGGCTGCAGTGGGAGTGTTCACACCTCGGAAACTGGCAAACAGGGCTGGCTTTTTTTTTTTTCCCATGGCCTTGAGTGTAGGACCCTGGTTAAGAGTGTGGGTTCAGGTCTCGCTCTGCCACTTAGTAGCTCTGTGTCCACTGGCACCTGACTTCAATGCTCTCTGTTAAGTGAGGATAATGACGGCCCCTCACAGGGTCAAGGTCAAATGGAATGGCGCCTGTAAAGTGCCTAGAACAGCACCTGGCACACAGCTGAGGTTCCAAACAAAGTAACCGTTGTTGTTGTCGTCATCGTTTGCATAGACATTGTTAGTGGCCATGGTGGGGACGGGCTTCTCACCCAGGAGGCAGGAATGGCATCTTCCTTCCCCCACCCGCAAGCCTTCCAGGACGAGCGGCTGCAGCCCCCTCGTGCTGCATCCGGCTCTGGGGAGCTGGTCCTGAAGCCAACGCTTGCAGCCTGAGGCCTCCCAGAGCAGGAGGCATGCTCCGGAGCGGATGCCCGGCCAGGCCCGGCGGCTGCACACGTGCTGGAGGTCTTAGAAGCACATGTGTCCCGAGTCTAGGGAATCACAGATGATGCCCGGGCAAGGCAGCCACCAGCTGGAGGGAAATGCACCCGAGCCTGTCCGGAAGGCAGCAGGGTTCCTGGGGTAGCTGCCCCAAACTAGGCCGATGCCGGTCAGGGCCACTCTAAAGGTGGTGGTCGGCCCCAACAGGGGGCTGCTTGTGTGTCCTGCATGAGGAAGTAAAGGCAGCACCAAGGGTCCCCACCGGCTCCACCAGCAGAAGGCACACGACGGGGGTGCTGCCCAGACCCCTTGGGCAGACGTGCTGGTGAGCGGGGAGGGCAGGGTGGGCTAAGCTGGCCTGTGAGGGGGTCTGTTTCGCGTTTGCGTCTTGCTGAGGTCAAGCTCTGTGCACGGGGACTCAGTCCCAGCTGCTCAGAGCAGAGGAGGCCTGAGGTGAGGCAAACCGTGCCAGCAATAGTGGACCCCTGGCTGGGTGGGGTGAGGGCTCATTCTTGGCCTTGGCCAAGCGCAGCAGGAAGCCAGGACCTCGTCACTCTTTCTGTGGCTTTGGGTTTGGGCCGAGGCAACGAATCTGAGACTGAAGAGGCACCGGGGAGGGAAGGCAGGATGTGGGGTCGGCATCCCAAACCAAGCACCTCCTGAAACCCGAGAGGTGCGGGCTCTGAATAGAGTCCTTTATTTCCTTGAGTTTTTGGAGACTTGGTGACTGTGCTGGTCAGACCTGCAGACAAGGGGCAAAAACTGCAAACCCCTGTTGATTAGCCATCACTGCTCATAACTCTGAAAAACGCTCACATATTTTTTTCATTAAAAATATCAGAAAAGATGGCTATCTCACTAACTTTGTGAAATATGCTGACTCATTATAATAACTAGATTATAATCGTAGTGAACGTGTATTGAGCTTTTATTAGAGCATAAAGCCCACAAATGCAGATGCCATGTCTCTTTTTCACCCGCACATCCCTGGCCCCTAAAGCATGCCTGGCATGTAGTAGGTGCCCAATAAATGCTTGTTAAATTAAAGAAAAAAAAATGGGCCAGCCTGTGTGCCAGGAGCTGGGATTCAGTGGAAGGAAGCCCAGACGAGCAGCCTCGTCTCTTTGGGTCTGTGACACCGTAGGCAGGAGATACTAGTGTTCCCAGCCATGTCTGGAGGCAAGGAGATGGATGAGGTGACCTTTGCGGTTGGGGCCTCTCACAGTTTCCCCTCTGATTTCCAGGCCGCAGAGCTCTTCCTGACGCTGGTGTCTGAGCTCCGGGGCCTCTCTGCGGATGAGCTCATGGAACTCTGGGAACATTCTTTTTTCAAATGCCGAGACAACTGGTAAGGGCCTCTCCCCGAGTCGGGGGCTGGGCCAGGAGCTGCCTGGGGGTCCTGGTGGGCTGGGTAGCCTTGATGCTGTCCTAGGTCCCCACTGAGAGATGGATGGCGACATTTCAGCTCATCCCTGTGATACTGACTTGTCGTCCTTCAGTCTGGGGACGTCTGCCAAGAAGGCAATTAAGAGGGGAGCTTGGAGGGTTCCCACGGGGGCTTGGAGGCTGCAGGGCCTGGCCGGATAAAGACAGGCATTGTTCCCTCCCCACACAGGGACCCTCTTGCTGAGAGCTGGAATTAGCATTCCAATGCGCCTTGGGTACCCTTCTCCTGGGGGTGGAGGGGTGCTGGGCAGGGCTGGGGTCCCAGGCTCAGAACCTGCTGATGTGAGGCCAGCAAGGGGTGTAGAGAGACCCCCAAGTGTGGAGGGGACCCTCTGAGGACCTAACTCCATCGGCTGAGGGCTGTGCAGGGGAAAGCTTGCAGCTCCTTCCCCGAGTCCAGCCGTTTACTGGGCCCCTGACATCTAGATTTCAGGCTTGTGAGCTTTTCAAAGGCTCTCAAAAAGATTCTGAGACCCAAAAAACTTTTATCGACTTGGAACTATCGACTTGGACCATCCCCAAATCAACATTACCAAATGTCTGACTGAATGACCACCAAACTTAGTAGCTAATAATGCACAGATACCTTCCAAGCGTTTTATCTCTATTCACTCATTTAATCCTCACAATGACCCCATGAGGTAGGTGGTTTTATTATTCCTATGTTACAGCTGTGGAAGGAAACCAAGGCACAGAGCAGTTAGGAAACTTGCCCAAGGTTACACAGCAGAGTCGGGATTTTTGACCCAGGTGGTCTGCGCTGCTCCATCGAATTCTTATGGGCTTAAAGATAAATGATATTTGACTTGGGCACATTTTAATTATCTTTGGTGTAGGAAGGGGCCCCTGAGTCTTCTTGTGGAGCTGCCTGTTGCCCTTGTGTCTCACCCTACTTGTCACTCGGTATTTTCCCACAAGCCCCTGTGTCTCACTTGTCTACCTAGATGTCAGGAATCAGGGAGAGGGGAGACCCTCCCCAACTCTAGACGTTTCCAAGAGGACTGACACTCTTGAGAGATTTTTCTTGCCCTCACCTCCTCCTCCATTTCTGCCCAGAGACTGGTTTTCCAAGGCCCAAATCTATAAGGAAAAGAGAGGAAACACAAGGGCAAGAGATGGGAAGGACAGGTGGGACATTCCTCAGATGAAGTGACCTGTGTTCCTGAGGGCTCACACTCATCTTGGGGCTGGTCTGGTCATCAGCATTCCCATTTTATAGATGAGCAAATTGAGGGCAGAGACTATTTACGGGCAGATGGTGTGTGTGGAGCGGGGCAGTGGGGGTGCCTGGTCCTTTGTGGCCATGGAGGCCACTCATCAGGGTTGATGGGGTGGGAGTCCCAATCTACCCCACCCTCCCTCCATGTGCCCTGCTGCCTCGTGTGACCCTAGCTCTGGGAACCTCCCGTTTCTACTGTGACCTATGCACCCACCCCCCTTCAGTCATCATTTTCCTGTTTAGACCCATCATTGTGCAAAGGTTGGAAACCTTTCTGGAACTTCTCAACCTTTCCGTAATCTTAAAAAAAAAAAAAAAAAAGGGAAAAGATCCTGATGTTGGGCTGAGAACATTAGAGGTTTAATGGGAGGCAACCTGCTAATTGTTGATTCCTGTTCTATGCAAGGGGTTCTCACCCTATGTGGTGACCATGGTTGGTTTCTGGAGAGCAGTGGGCAGGGACTCATGTCGCCCCAAACCGCTGTGTCTTCAGTGTGGGCAGAACTGCAAGGGTTTAGACTGGGCTGCTGGTGTCTCTGTGGCCCTAAGAGCACAGGCCCCGGCCAGGCTGCCTGGCTCCCAGGCCCGGCTCGGCCCCTTCCCAGGGGTGTGAGCGTGGACAGGTCCGTGCTGTACCTCTCCGAGCCTCTGATCGCTCCCGGATGACCTGAGGCTTCACAAGAGATGTCCTGGAAGGCTCCTGGGGTGTGTGGGTCTCCATCGTGATGTTCCCTGGGTCTCTCTCCATCTCAGGCAACCGCTGGTGGATGCCCTGCCCTCCTGTGGCACCAAGCCCTGCGTGAGCCTCATGGCGGAGCTCATTGTGTCCGGGGAGTTGGAGGCAGATGAGACAGAGGCGTGGCTCTGGTCGCTGGCCTTTGTCCCGCAGCCCACAGATGCCATGGTCCACGCGCTGCTGGTGAGCCTCTGCATACCACCCCGCCCCGTGTCATCCCTCCCCTGCTCCACTGCTGATTGGATGCAGTGGGGAGGGGTGGGGGACCTGCTGTCCTCCAGGCTTTGTGCCAGTGCCTCGTGGGACCAGTGGAGGCAGGTCAGAGAAATCCGGGTTTGAGTCTCAGCAGTGTCCCTCCCAGCTGTGTGATCCTAGGCAAGTGACTTGACCTCTCTGAGCTTGTTTTTCAATCTGTAGATGGGGATGGAGCAGTACTTCCCTCTTGGGCTCATGGTGAGAAATGAGATGCCGAATGTGAAGCAGTTCTTCTATTGTCTGGCACAGAGTCCAAGCGCTTTAAATTAGAGCTGCTATTATTATTCTTGTAATCAAGCATATTTAATGAATCTTGAGATTAGGAAAGCATGTGAAACTAGGCCAATGATTTCTGACAACACAAGGAGGTCTTATTTAACCCCCACCATGCCTCTATGAAGTAGGTGCTTTTATTACGCCCATTTTACAGATGAGGAAACTGAGGCCCAAGGAGGCTGGGTAGCTGGGTGATGCAGCTGCTGTGCCTTTCCCTTGGACCATGGTGGGTGTCCTCACTCAGCTGGTGGTGGGGTCACTTGTCAGTCCTCACCCTGCTGTCCCAGACTGGTAGTGGGCCAGGATTCAGAGGTCACCAGTGGGGAGTGGAAGGGGTGATGGGCCAGCCAGGGTCCCTGGACCCCTGTGCTGGCTGATGAGGGGGTCTCCAGCAGGATCTTTCAGTCCCTCATGCTGGAGGGGCTCTGGCCACTCTGCAGTTGGAGTGTAGGGAGCATTCACCCCTGGCCTGACCCCTGACCCACAACTCCAGAGTTTGCAGTGGGGCTGTTCCAGGCTGTGTAGTTGGCTTCATTCATTAGGGGATCGGGCACTGACTTGGAGCCAGGCGAGGGCCGGGCCCCAAGGGGCATCGCCCATAGCTCATGGCCTAGCAGGTGACATTCTGGCCACAGGGACATCAGCGCCATCCAGGGCCTGCGGGGGCTCAGCCAGTGCTGGGCAGGGTCGGGCTCCCTATTCCTTCTTTGCTTGTTCGGCATGAACGCAGTGGCCAAAAGCACAGACTCTGGTGCTTGATCCCCCTGCTTCAGAACCCAACCCTGTCCCTACCAGCACGACCTCGGGCAAGATGCTTCACTGTCCTGTGCCTCGGGTGCCCATCTGTGCGGTGGGGGTAACTCGTAGGGTGATGGTGCAGACTAATAGTTGTTATGACGTGGCCTAAGTGTTATGTACGCACTGGTGTCGCTGCTGTGACCACTTGCCAGGGACACGCCGTGAGCAGAGCAGGCGGGTCCCTCGGCTCTCTCGGAGCCCAGGATCTTCTCTCACCTGCTTCTCGTAGGTTCTCGTCCTGCTAGACCAGAGCTTGCACCTCTCTGGACTGTATTTGCTTGTTCTCTCATCCTGTCACAAGGACGCACATGTGCTGTGCTGGGCATGTGCTGGGGATGCAGGCTTGCTTTGTGCAGCCTGAACGGGGAGGATGGGAGGGAGAGGGGAGCAAGAAAAAGAGGGAGGGGGAGGAGGAGGAGGAGGGAGGGGGAGGGAGGAAGGCAAGAGATTATTTTAATACACTTTTTATTTTAGGATAATTTTAGATTTACAGAAAAGTTGCAAAGATAGTACAGAGAGTTCCTTTACACCCCTCCCCACTTCCCCCATTATTAACATCGTAAATCACCAGAAAGTGTTTGCCACAACAAAGAAACTGACCTTGCTACCTTACTGTTAACCAACTCCAGCTGTTCAGATCCTACTGCTTTTTCCACTCATGTCCTGTGTCTATTCCAGGGTCCCGCCCAGGGTCCCACATTGCACTTAGAGGGGGGTGTGTTTTTACATTTTAAACTATACATTCAGGAGACTGCACTGCTCTTAAGTATCTAGTTTGATGTTTTCACATCCGTGTTCACCTGTGTAACCACCCCTGGACAAGATATAGGACATTTCCAGCTCCCAGTCAGTGACCCCAAAGGTCATGGTGATTCTGACTTTTCTGACCATCGCTAGGTTTTGCTTGCTTTTGACATTCACACCCGTGGGCTCGTGTGCATCTGGAGCTTGGCTTCTTTCTCCCACGTTCTCTGTGAGATTCTGTCCATGCCGCGTGTGCATGCACACGTGTGTGTCGGGACTTTGCTCTGTTCTGTTGCTGGGCTGTATTAATGGTGTCTTTTGATGAGCAGAAGTCCTTCATTTTGGTGAAGTCCAGCTGATCAGTTTTTTCCAGCTAGTGCTTCACCTCCCCAAGCTCATGGTGCTTCCTGTGTTTTTTTTTTTTCCTACCAGCTTAATTGCTTGGCCTTTTGGGGAGGGTTGGTTTGGATATGAGGAACTGGGTTTGGGACAAGATGAATGGGTGTTAAAGTCACATTGGAAAAGTGGTCATAGGCTTAGGGATGATTTTATCTTTCCATCTTTAAAAATTAAAAAAAAGAGAAAGTTGAATATTTTAAGCAGACTTTTAATTGAATTATTTTTTTAAAATAGTTTTATTTATTATTTATTTATTTATTTTGGCTGCATTGGGTGTTAGTTGTGACATGCGAACTCTTAGTTGCTGCATGCATTTGGGATCTAGTTCCCCGACCAGGGATTGAACCCGGGCCCCCTCCATTGGGAGTGCGGAGTCTTACCCCCTGGATCATCAAGGAAGTCCCGAACCAAACCTTTTTAAGTCAGAGATTTTGGCATTAAGATCTGGTGTTCTGACTCTTGTGAAATTGAGGGAGGCTGGCAATTCTGGACAGACCCCCAGGGCAGTCATCAAACGAGCAAGGTCATTACTGTCTGGACCCTCTTGGAGCCCAGGCCTGACACTGGCCCAGCTGTCCTGGCCCTGTAGCTCCCAGCAAACCAAGTGTCTCCAGCTGTCCTGCCCTCCCCACAGGGCCCTCCCAGGCTTCTGGCTCCATCTTTGGCCCTGGGAGGGCCCAAGTCTTCCCTGCCTTCCCGCTGGCAGCCTTCCTGGGGCAGAGTGGGCAGAGGTGAAGGCCTCTGGCAGGCAGGAACCCTCATCCCGTGGGTCTGAGTGTCTTCTCTCCATCTTTTCATAACCCCTGCATCCCAGCTGAGCCCTGCTTTCCCTCCTCTGTGTTAAGAAAACAGAGTGTTTGTTTTCATTTGCCAAATCTGGAATAACATTGAACATACTTTTCCAAGCCACAGGTCTCCGTTCCTTCCACAAAGGACACACACACACACACACACACACACACACACACACACACACACCCCCAAGACTCACATACGTCTACCCTGAAGATGGTTACATGGGAACATATGGGGACACACACCCACAGGAGGACACATAGCCACACATACCCACATATTGAGACATACACACCAAGACTCACACACGTGTACCTGGACATGCAGATGTACTCACACAGACATGCCATACATGTACGCACACACACACACACACCAGGACACTCACACACAGGGACAAGTAGGGACATCCACCCACACCTGGACACCCCCCACGCCCCCGGATCAAATGGGACAAGTGTGCATTCACACACTGGGACTTGCGTGTGTACATATGGGGACACACCCACATCAGTACATGAGCACACACACATCAGGGCACACTCGAATGAGTGCACACACACGCATTGGGACACGTGCCCTGGGATATGCATGTACACTGAGACACGTGCACACCTACCCAGGAATGCACACACCCACAAACACTGAGATTCTAAAACACAGACACACTGAGATGCACGCACACAGATACCCTTGCATGGACACACAGACCTGGTTAAGACCATGAACCCAAGGGAAGAACAGCTGGTGCAGAGGCTGTATTTCCCCCAGGCTGCCCGGCGGTCCCTGCTCTGGGCTGTAGGAATAATAGAGGCCACTGCCTGATGCCCAGTGCCCGGGTCTGGTTTTCACAAATGAGCCCAGAATATGTATTTTGAGAAACAGTGAGTGTAGGGGGAGCGCCCAGCCTGGGAACCAGACCCTACAGGGTCAAGTTTGGCTCTACCACTTTTTGGCTGGGTGACCTTAGGCAAGTTACTTAACCTCTCTGTGTCTCAGGCTCTAAGCAGGTGACATGTGTGCCCTGTTAACAGCAGAGGCTGGCACATAGGGAGTGCCGTGTGTTTATTAAATAAAATACGTCTTTCTTGTTTTTCCTCCGAGAGGCCTAGAACCAGCGCTCCCCTCTTCTGAGCCCCCTGCCCCCCCACTTTTGTCTTCCTCTCAGCTGAAAGCTTCGGTGCCCCGGGGTAAGGGTGGCTGAGCGTCTGGGGGAGCTCTGCTGAGCAGCTGGAATGACCCTCCTCCGACTCAGCCTGGGCTGCGTCCCTGCCACTGTGAGGCCCCCGGAAGAAAGGGGCCTGTCTGAGCTGGGTGGGTTGGGCAGTCTGACCCCCAAAGGAGGGCTGGGTCTCCTCCTGCTCCTCAGGGAACCAGACCGAAGGACCCCAACATGTGCCGTGGGAGAGTCTTGATTTTCAGGTAGTTTTCGAGCTGGTTGATAAACATAGCCATTATTAAAAATTAAATGATCTAAGCTTGCAGTTAGAGAAATCATATTAAAATAAAGGTACGAGATGGATACTTTATTTATTTATTATTTATATTTGGTTGCATTGGGTCTCTGTTGCGGTGAGCGGGCCTCCGATTGCGGTGGCTTCTCTCGTTGTGGAGCAGGCGCTCTAGGTGGGCGGGCTTCAGTAGTTGTGGCACACGGGCTCAGCAGTTGTGGCTCGCAGGCTCTAGAGCGCAGGCTCAGCAGCTGTGGCGCACGGGCCTAGCTGCTCCGCAGCATGTGGGATCTTCCCAGACCAGAGCTTGAACCCATGTCCCCTGCATTGGTAGGTGGGCTCTTAACCACTGCGCCACAAGGGAAGCCCCGAGAGATGGATAATTTCTAATGCTCTTACTATGCGGTCCCGTGTCTACACCCTCAGGCTTATTTGCATTGCTTGTGTCATGTGTGGACCAGTCACAGGAGGTGTGCCGGCTGCTGACTCCCCATCTCTTCCCAGATCCCTTGTAGTGACTCAGCTCAAATCGGCCAGGGTGGGAGCATTTACACCATGGAAATTGGCAAGCACTATACCCAAGGGACTTTCTTATTTCCTGGGTCTGTGTTACCAAACTCAGCTTCAGCTGCTCACCACTAAAAAGCCAATAATTTGAGAGGCAAGTGTCAGTAGAAAGGAAAGTTGCTTTAATCAGAAAAGCCGGCAGTCTGGGGAGAAGGTGGACTTGTGTGCTGAGACCAACTCTGAAGATTCTGCTCAGCCATGACAGTTTTTAAAGGGAAACACGGGGGGAGAATCTCAGTGAATCACTGGGGCAGGAGGTTGGGTTCTGCATTGTTCTCTGCATGCAGACTGGCTGACTCTCTCTTCAGATGTTATCTTGCCCACGTGATCTGCCTGCAGGATTCCTTAGGGGGCTATTGGGGGTAGAGAGCTAGTCATTCTTTATTCTTACTTACTTTCTTCTTTCTTCTTACTTCTTTTTATCTAGGAAAAGAATCAACAGGTTAGGCAAGGCATGGTGTGCATTCAGAAAAGCATAAGTCAGGAGGAGTTCATTTTAACTGCTTAGTGATCTCATTCCTATAATTAGGCTTTTAGGGTTAGAGGGGGGACAGAAACGGGTGAACAGGAAAGGGGCAAAAGAGCTGCTTTCGTCAGTAGGTGGGCTGGGCAGTTGCTAGCCATTTACCCTAATGCTGCTGGCCGTGCCTTTCCATTTGGGTTCTTTTGGATTGGACCCAGAGCCACCTCTGTTAAAGACAGTCTCCACTCAGAGCACATCCTTTCCTCTTTCCACCTTTTTGCCCAACTGCCTATCAAGACCCTGGGAGAAGAGCAAAGCCAATGCTGGGTGCCCTCAAGCCCCCACCAGGTCCAGGACAGCATGGTCCCAGTAGCCCCAGCTGACAGGCAGGAGGTACAGCGGCCTGGGAGCTCTCTCAGCCCTTGCCAGCTCACCCCTCTCACTCCCAGAACTGGGGGCGGGTGATGCTATTTGGAGAAAACCAGCCTGGCTGGGCGGCAGGGCACAGCTTGTCTGGTTTCCGTCTCCCCTGCTGTAGACAGGGCACTGTGACCTCTACTTGGGGATCATGTGGTCCCAGAAGAGATGGTTGGTCTCTCGTGCAGCTTCACAGAAGGGCACAAAAAGCTGGCTTACTTGTTTTGCCCATTGATCACAGAGAGAGAACTTTGGTTTTATTTCTTACACGTTTCATGTATCTTGGGAGGTGGCAGAGCCGTGCCACCACCCGGCGTGGGCCCTGACACTTTGTCGGAGATTCTTCACCATATTCCACCCAGAAAAACCTCACCACCCCCACCCTGCTCCCCCAGACTGGTGATTTAGCCCAGGGTTTCTCACCCCTGGCACTGTTGACATTTGGGGCTGGATTCTCGGTTGGGGGGCTGTCCGGTGTCTTGGGGGATGTTTAGCAGCATCCCTGGTCTCTGCCCACGAGATGCCAGCAGCACTGTCCCCCATTTGTGACAACATCCCGTCTCTAGACATTGCCAAATGTCCCCTGTCCCCACACCCTGAGGTGTGGTTCTCCATCCTCGATGCACATAAAGGGTCATCTGGGCTGTTTTAAGAAATGCTCCATGCAGGTCCCACCATGGACAATTTATTCAGACCCTCAGGGGTGGGGGGCCGGGGCCTCTGTATTTTTAGGAAGCACCCTAGATCTGCACATGGCGATACCTGGGAAGGACCACTTACCAGGCTTCTCGGCTGGGGTCGGGGGGCCGGTTTCTGTCCCCAGCCACTGCTGCAGACCCCGGAGGCCAGCCCCAGCGCCTTCCTGGGCATCTCAGCTCTGGTGCATAACCTCTGTGTGTCTCTGGACGGGCCCTGCGGGCAGCTGCCTGGTGTTGGCTCCCTCATGAGGATCCTGGAAGACGCCTTGGGTGCCAAATGCACCTTCCAGGAGCCCTCGGATGCTGATCAGGTGAGGACAGCCCCATCCTGGGCACGGCCCCTTGATGGGGTCCCTGTCAAGTGGGCGAGCTGTAGGCTGAATGGGTGGGCTGGGCGCACCCATCAGGCCTCAAGGCCCCACCACCATCTTGTTTCAGCTCCAGCTCGTGCTGAAGGCCATTGGCAATGCCGGCCTGGCGGCCGTAGCTCTCACCCCCAAGCTGAGCATTTGTGCGTCCCTGAGGAGCTGCCGCCCTGAGATCCGGCTGGGGGCCATCCAGGCCTTCCGGAGGGTTCCCTGCTCTGCAGACGTGAGCTTCTGCGTGTTATTTCATTGTGGTTGGCATGGGGCAGTAGTGGGTCTCAAACCACTGTTAATTCACTTCTTTATTTGCTCATTCATTCATCACATTTACCGAGCACCTGCTATGTGCTGGGCACTGTGGTAGGTACTTGCGTGAACAGGGGTCCAGGTCTCTGTTCTCATAGAGCCTGTGTCTATGTGGGAGGCATATATTTATCAAATAAATATACAAATAAGTATATGATTACAAACAAACTATATATAAGCGACCTGTGCTGCAAATGCTCTGGTTTAGGGGTCGGCAAGCCATGGTCCATGGTCTACATCCAGCTTACTGCCTGATCTTGTATGTAAAGTTTTGTTGGAACACAGTTGTGCCTGTTCATTTATGTGTGGTCTGGGCTGCTTTTTTGCTACGACTGCAGAGTTGAGTAGTTTGCAAGAGAGACTGCATGGCCTGCAAAGGCAAAAAAAAAATTGACTATCTTTCCCTTTACAGGAAAAGTGTGCTGACCCCTGTACTAGTGGGTCCTGTCTCACTTAGAGTCAAAGCCAGAATCCTTATAATGACTTATCAGGACCTGTGGTCTGACCACTGACCCACTAGCACCTCTTGGCTTCACCTCCTACTTCCCTCGCCACGCCCCCACTCCTCACCAGCCACGCTGGTCTCCCTGTTGTTCTTCAAGCCTGCAGGGCTTACTTCTGTCTCGGGCCATTTACACATGCTGTTCTCCCTTCCTGGAATTCCTTTCCCCTGTATATCCCCAGGCTTTACTCCTTTACCTCTGGAAGGCCTTTACTTAGAAATCACTTTGCTGTCAGTCTTCCTTGGCTATTTCACCTGAAATTGACCTTTTCAAGCCTCCCATGCCTCCTGCTTCCCCATTTTATTTTTCCCTCTTTAGCAATTATTATCACCTAACGTATTATATATTTCACATATTAACCTTGTTCACTGTCTCTCTGCACTAAAATGTAAGCTTCAGGTGGATAAAAGCTGGGTTTGTCTTGCTCATAATTGTCACCCAGCACCTCGCACCTTGCCAGGCACATAATAGGTGTTCAGTAAATATTGCTGCATGAGTGGATGGGTAAATGGCTGTGCTATGAAGGAAACCAACAGGTGCTGGGGCAGAGAATCACGGGGTAGGGGAGGTGGCTTGCTTAGGAAGGGGGGTGGGGAATACCTCCTGTGTGTCAGTCGCTGTGCTGTGCTGGTTTTGTAAATGAAGTTTTCTTGGAATGCAGCCACGCCCACTTGTTTATCCGTTGTCACTTGTGGAAATTGATGAGGCTCTGGCTGGCCTGTGGGAGGATGGGGATTAGCAGTGACTGGGGAACCTACCACCTCCCACAACCGGGCCACAGGTGAGAGTGTCTGGAGAAGTTCTGGAGACGTCGGGAGAGCTGGGGCAGGGCATCGGGGCCACCTGCTGGAGCCAGTGCAGATGAGGGGACATCGTGCTCCTGGGTGGAGGTGGGTGGTCCCTGAGTGATGACTTTCCCCCTGCCCGAGGCAGCGATCCGTGCTCTCCAGCCTGTACCAAAGCCCCGAGGAGGACGCTGAGATCCGCATCAATGCCTACCTGGCGCTGATGAGGTGCCCGAGCGAGGAGGTGTTTGCCCAGGTGCGGCGCACCCAGGCAGGAGAGCCGTCCACCCAGGGTGAGCAGCTGCAGCTCGGGGTTGGGGGGCTGGGGCTGGCCTGGTGCCACCTGGTGGGCGCAGGGGTTCAGGCGCACGCTCACGCTCCATCCGTCAGGTGTGCTGTCCCCTTCCCATTCCCCTTCTCTTAGCACACTGGACAAGTGGCCTTGCATGCTCCCCTCACCCACGTGGCAATTGAACAAGCTTGGAGAAGTTGGTTCTCTCTGGTCCTCAGTTTCCTCATCTGTAAAATGGGGTGGAAGTCGCTGAGTTCCCTTCTAGCTCTGGTCAGGTCATGGCACAGTACCTGGAGGAGAGACTCGAGGCAGAGGAGGGACAGTGTCTGCGAATCTCAGATCCCTTGTGGGGTCAGAGAGTTCCCTTTAAACAGGTGGAACTTCAAAAAATAGGTTCGACTAATTTTCAAAAAGTTTTTACATAATGCACAGCGAGTTGACATAATTTACAGTGACTTGAGAGCCTGGGGCCTGCCAGCCTGGGTTCAAATCCCAGGTCGGCCACTTCCTACCTGTGTGTCTTTGGACAAGTGAGTAAACTTTTATGAGCCTCCATCTCCATCTGTGAAATGGGGATAATAACAATACCTCCCTCACAGAGGAAGCATAAAATGAGTTAGTACAGGAAGACATTTAGAACATTGTAAGAGCTGTGTGCATAGCTGTTACTTTTAATGTTATTACCACCATTGTTATTACTACTACGTAGCCAAAATTTCAAAGCAGACGGCAAAACATAAATGGAAAGTTAAAGTCTGCCTTCCATGTCTCCTGATCCCTACGTCCTGTTTCCTGAAGGTACTGACTGTGACCAGTTCTCTTGTGGGTCCCATCAGAACGTGTAGTGCATGTATGAACATGGGCGTGTATCTCCTTAACAGCAGTAGCAACTCAGTATCATGTTATACATGCCATTTTGCTCCTCAGTGCGTCTGGGAGCTCTTTCCACATCGGCACACTTGGACTCTTAGCTACAGCTGTTCGGTGTTCCACTAGGAGCTTAACCGTAATCTACTTTAGCAGCCCCACCGATGGGCACTTAGATTGTTTCAGGTCTTCTGCCATGAGAAACAACCACCAAAATGAATCTCTCTCTATATCCACTCCTGGGCCCTTGTGCTAATCTAGCCAGAGGAGAAGTAGCCAACATAAAGGGGCACACATTTAAAAGTCTGAAGTGACACTGCTAAACTACCTTCTAAAGAAACAGCAAACCCCACCCCCTTGCCAAAAGGAAAAGAAATGGTGCTACTAGGAGTTGCAGACCGCTGTTGGCAGGTTCAGGGGTGGAATGGGGGTGGGGGAGGGGCCTGCTCTGCATCAATAGGCCACTGGGCCAAGCCCCTCAGAGGGGATCAGCCAAAGGACAGCCTCGATGGAGGCCCTGGGGTATCAGGCTTGCATGTTGCCTGATGGAAACAAAAGGCAGACTCAGCTCTGTTCCGTGTGGATTGTTCCAGAAGCTCCCTACTGGGCATTCTGAGACATCCTCTGGGACAAGCAAGAGGATTGGGGTTCCCAGTTAGAATAATATCCTCTGTTGGACTTTCTCATTGGTGCTCTCATTTCATTTTTACCACTCTAGAGAGCCTCAGAGGGTCCCCATCATGGATTGCATGTCACCCCTTTCCCAGCCCTGAAAGATACTCAGTCCTTTAGGTCCAGGCTCTGCCCTTGACTGATCTGCGCAAACAGCCCTGAGAGATAGGTCATTATAGTTCATTTTACAGATGAGGAAACTAAGGCTCAGAGAGGTGGAGTAACCAGCCCAAGGTCACACAGCTCATAAATGTGTGAGCTGTCTGAACTGGGCACTGCTCTTTGCCGCTGTTTCTTCAAAGAGGACGTGGCTCTCAGTAGCTAGGCTCCTGAGAAGCCCCTGGTGGGTGGAAATAGCAGGACCCAGGAAGGGGGGTCGGGGGGGTCTTTTCTCTGGGTTCTGCCAGCTCCGGGTCCTCCCTCACCATTCCCCCCTCCCCTCCCCGCTGGCTGCGCTGGGACTCCAGTGGGCTCCTTTGTGTGGAGTCACCTCCTGCAGCTGCTGGAGACGGGCGACCCCCTGAAACGGGCCCTCCGGGAGGCCATCCCTGAGGACATTGTCAGCCAAGAGTTCCATCCAGAGACCTGGAAACACTCGTCCTACTCTGACGTCACCTTCCGCTCAGGTATGGGCATCCTGGGCAGGTATTGTCCTGCTCTGGGACCACAAAGGCTTGGCGACCTGGGAGTTCTAACTCCTGAGGACACGTGGATCAAAGATACCATTTCCGAAATGTCAAATGTTCACATGCCACTTGCTTGATTTTTTATTTTTTATTTTTATCTTTTTGCTATATCCAAAATAGCACCTGCCATTTTTGTTGGAAGAGTTAAAAAATAGTTAAGTATGAGCCACTTCATAGCATTCAACTGAATAGTACTTCCATCTTTTCTCTAAACCGGTTCTTTTAAACTTACACTTATTCTAAAAGGAAACCTTTTATCCCTACCATTAGTGGAAGATCGGTTTAACTCTGTAAAAATAGGGTTAGCCTAAAAAGAAATGCAATATCCGTGAAAGACTGTTGTTCAATTCTCATGGATTCTTTCCTGCTGAGGGCTGTGAAGTTGAGAACTGCTTTTTCCTGGTGAGAAAAGGAGATTAGCGTCGAAGAGAGACAGCTGCCTCCTTGTAATTAATCAGAATCAAAAAGGGACCCTGTTCTAGCTTAGGTACCCAAACCCCCTCAACTACTCAGCAAGTCCGGGGGTGGGGTGCTCTGGCTGTCCCCTGTCTGCCTATCAGCAGGTGTGGGTACACTTGTGACCCTTCTGTTCTGACCTTCCCTCTGCCCTTGGTAGGGCTTAGGTCTGAGCTTCCTATCCTGGCCAAGAGGATGCACTGTGTGTCTGGCCCTGTCTCCGGCGATGGTCCCTTGGTGGCAGCTCCCACCCGGTTAGCGGTGTGGTGTATACTGATCCTCTGTCCCTTCTAGCATCGGGCAGCCTGGGAGCCAACCTGGAGGGGACACTTCTCTTCTCTCCGGCCTCCTTCCTTCCCCGTTCTGCCACAGCCAACCTGACTGTCCATGCCCTTGGTCATGCCTTCAACCTCCTAGAGGTAAGAGGGGGCCTTGCTTCTCCTCAGGGACTCTCCTGGGCTTGGGGCCATTCATCTATCTTTCCATCCATCACCTCTTTTATCTATAGATCTACTCTCACATCTTATACTTCCAGCTCTTGACGTCTACCCACCCATTTATCTGCCTATCCACCCATCTATTCACCCACCTACTGACTCATACATAAATCCATTCAACTACCACCCACCCCATCCCTCCTTCCCTCCCTCCTTCTCATCCATCTCATCCATCTATGTACTTTGCATCGTCTCTCCATCTACCTTCTCACCTACCCATCTATTCTTCCAGTTATCCATCCATCCACTCACTTATCCATCCTTCCACCCACCCACCCACCCATCCATTCACACCCCATCTGTCATCCATCCATATATTCATCTATCCATCTCATTAATCCCTCTCATCCATCTATCCATTTATGTACCCCCCACCCATCTCTCCATCTACACTTTCACTCAGTCATCTATTTATTCTCTCAGTCACCCACCCATCCATCCACCTATTCACCTACCCACTTACCCATCCATCCACATGCTCTTCCATACGTCTATACCTCTGCTCTGTCCATCCATCCACCTATCCATCCTTCTATCCTCATCCATCTATTCATTTATGTACTTGTCTACCCATCTCTCCATCTACCCTCTCATTCACCTATTTATTCATCTACCCTTCCACCCACCCATGCACCTATCTATCAGTCTCCTCACCCACCCATCTCTTCATCTATTCTCCCACTTATCTATCCATCCTTGCATCCATCTATCCACCTGTCATCATTGGATAATATCCATCTTCTACCTGACATGTACCAGGCCCTGTGCTTGGCTCTGAGAATATGATGATGAACAAGAGAGACACGATCTCTGCCCGCTTGCCGCTCACAGCCCAGAGAGGTAGACAGATAAGAAATGAGTAGACACATTGATAAAACGATGGCAACTTTAAGTAGGGTGTTTAGGGAGGTGAAGTTTCAGCTGAGATCTGAAGGATGAACAAAAGCAGCCATGTGAAAAGCTGAGGTAAGAGCCTTCCAGGGAGGGGGCCCAGTAAGTGCAAAGTTCCTGAGAAGAGAAAGGGCTTAGTGTGTTCAAGGAACAGAAATAGAGTAGAGAACAGTAAGTGCAGGAGAATGGTAAGATGGGAAGCACAGTGAGGGAGCAGGGCTGTGTCGAGGAAGGGTTTTGAGCTGGCGAGTGATAACGTGAACGTTCTGGCTGTTGTGTGGAACGTGGATCGTGGAGGGCAGCAGCGGAAGAGGAAAGATTTCTGAGGCCGTATGTCCAGCAAACTTTATTTGTATTTATTTTTTGTGTGTGCGTCTGGCAAGTGCCGATTTTTCTTTATCGTCCAGCAAACTTTAAAGTAATGGATTGCCTCGGGGCCCTTCCATCTCTTCCCCCCAGGTCCCTGGAGCTTGTCTGAGGGAGGGTGCTCTGTGCTGTATCCCAACCCTTTCTAATTTATGGAGAACAGGGAACCTATCATCCAAACTTTGCCCGCTGGGCTTAAGGCTGACCCTCTGGTGATTTCTCTGCAAATGCTCTCAGAGACACTGGATGGGAGGATGGAAAGAAAGGATGCAAGAGTGACTGAACAGATGCGTGGATGGATGGGCAGATGGAAGGAAGGAGGGACTTATTCATTCATCCATCAAATTTTGAGAATCCACCAGCTCATCTGTTAGTCAGGGTTCTCCAGAGACATAGAACTATTTCAATAGGATTATGGAGGCTGACAAGTCCCAGACCTGCAGTCAGCAAGCTGGAGACCCAGGAGAGCTGATGGTGTAGTTCCCATCTGAAGGCAGGAAAAAGCCAGTGTGCCAGTCTGAAGGTAGTCAGGCAGGAGGAATTCCCTCTTATTTGGAGGAAGGGCAGCCTTTTATTTTATTCAGGCCTTCAACTGATTGGATGAGGCCCACCTACATTATGGAGGGCAATCTGCTTGACTCAGTCTACTGATCTAAAATGTTAAACCCATCCAAAAATGCTCTCACAGTAACACCTGTAATAATGTTGGACCAAATATCTGGGCACCCCGTGGCCCGGTCAAGTAGACACAGAATTAACCATACCACCAGGGATTGAGTGTGCTTAGTGAATGAGACACAGGTCCCTGCCCTCATGGAACTCAGGATCTTGCAAGGGAGACACACAAATGAGTCTGAGTGTGACCTTGGAGTAGTGTGCTTGACACTCAGAGGAAGGAGTGATAAATTTGGCTGGGGGAGGGGAGGGGGAATGTGTGAAGGGAGTGATATGGGCATTTAGGGAAGGCTTCCCAGAGGTGGTGACATTTGAACCAGGGCTTAAAGAATCAGTAGGAATTCTTGCTTTGTGGCACTTGCCGAGTAGATCTGGAGCTTGATGACTTCCTAAGATTGTACCTCTTGGCACTTGGGCCTGGATGGACCCTGGGGAGCCCAGGGTCCCCTGTTCAAGCTCCCAACCCCATAGCTCTTGGTCAGCCTTGTGACTGGGTTACTCCTCCCTGAGCCCCTGGCTTTCCTTCCTAGCTGGGGCTCCGGCTGGAAAATGCCGAGGAAATGGCCCGCAGGCTATTTGGCCCGAAGTCATTCTGGGGGCAGGAAGAGGAGAGACAGGCCCAAGCGGAAAAGCCCCCAGAACCAGGACCAGGACCTACACCGCAGCCAGCCCACCCTGCCTGTCCAGGGGAAAGGTCCAGAAAGATGAGAGACCTGCAGCGGAAGGTAAGGGAAACGCCCAAGCCCACCTCACGCCCACTCCTCTATGCTGTCAGGTGTCAGCTTGGACTTTGGGACTGGGGGACCCAGGTGTCTATGAACTCTGACCCTGCCCTCCCACCCCCTTACAGAAGCAAACTTCTGGTCCAGATCTCAGTAGTGAGCTGTTAGCCTGGCTTCTTTTGAAAAACGATTTATTAAAGTATCACATACATAGAGAAATGCCCACCTCGTGTGTTTCCCCCAGTGGAACACATCTTTACAACCAGTGCCCAGACCCTCATCAGCTCCCCAGACACCCCCTGCGGCACCCCTCTTCTGGTTTACCCACCCATAACCAAGGGTAACCACTGTTCTGACCCCTAAAAGCATCAATTACCTCTACTTTAAAATCAGCTTCGTTGAGGTATAATCGAACTACAATAAATGGTATGTGTTTTAAGTGTACAATTTGATAAGTTTTGACATATGTATATACCATGAAACCATCACCAACTAAATCAACATATCCATCACCCCCAAAGTTTTCTTCATGATTCTTAATCCCTTCCTCCTGCCCCCTGTTGTGATAGGCTTTTTCTGTCAAAATAGATGTTTGCATTTTCTGGAATGTTACATAAATGGAATCATGCAGCGTATACTTTTGTTTTTAAAGCATGTACTCCTTTTTGACCTGACTTCCTTTATTCAGCGTAACTATTTTGAGATTCACCCATATTGTAGAGTATACTAATAGTTTATTTCTTCCTATGGCCGTGTAGTGGTTCATGGTATGGATGAACCACAGTCTGTTTATGTATTCACCTGTTGGTGGATATTTGTGTTATGTCCAGTTTTGGGCTGTTACAAGTAGGGCTGCTATGAACATTCGTGTACAAGTCTTCATATAAATATATGTTTTCATGTCTCTTGGGTAAATATCTAAGGACGGGATGGCTTAGATCATATGGTAGTTGTATGTTTAATTGTTTAAGAGCTAGCTGAACTGTTTTGCAAAGTGGTTGTACCATTTTGCATTCCCACCAGCAGTGTATGAGAGTTTTAATTCTTGTACATCCTCGCCAACACTTGGTAGGATTAGACTTTTTAATTTTTGCTATTCTAATAGTTTGCAGTAGTATCTTGTGGCTTTAAAGTACATTTTCCTAATGCTACTGATGTTGGGCATCTTTTAGGTGCTTATTTGTCATCCATACCTCTTTGGTGAAGTGTACGTTCAAATATTTTGTCCTTTTTTAAAAATTCGGTTGGCTTCTTATGCCTGAGTTTTGAAAATTCCTGCTCTTTTCTGAACACAAGGCCTGTATCAGATATGTGACTTGCAAATATTTTCTCCCAGTGTGTGGCATGGTCTTTTCATTCTCTTAACAGTGTCTTTTGAAGAGCAGATATTCTTGATTTCAGTGAAGTCAAGTTTATCCATTTCTTTTATGCATAAAGTTTTGGGTGTTACATCTAAGAAATCTTTGCCTAATGCACTGTTACAGAGATCCTTGGGACCCTCTGGAGATTTCCAGAGTTCTTTTCTCTGTGTGGCTCTTTCCTCTCTTGTACTCTGCCCTGCAAAGTCCAGCTACCTTGGTCTCCCTGGACTCCCAGATCCTCAACCCTGAGAGTCTGTCATGTCCCGCTCTGTTCCCCTCCCTGCACCTCAGCCTGAGCTCTCTCCAGGCAGTAAGCTGGGGCTCACCTTGCTTTTTCCCATCTCTTGGGTTCCTTGTCTCACACTACCTGATGTCTAGTGTCTTGGGAACTTTTGTTTAATCTGTTTCATCTGAGTTTTGGGTTGCTCCACGTGGGAAGGTAAATCCAGTCCTTGTTACTTCAATCTGGTTGGCAGCAGAGGTCACATCCAGCTTCTTTTGTGAACTTAATATAAATGGAATCATTCACCATGTACTCTTTAAAAAAATGAGGTGAAGTTCACATAACGTAAAATTAACTATTTTAAAGTATACAATTCAGTGACACGAAGTATATTCACAATGTTGTGCAACCACCACTTCTCTCTAGTTCCAAACATTTTCATCACCCCAAGGAGACCCTACACTCATTTAGTGGTCACGCCCCATTCCCTCATCTCCCAGCCCCTGGCAACCACTAATGTGCTTTCTGTCTCTATGGATTTATCTATTCTGGACATTTCATATAAACAGAATCATACAATATGCAGCCTTTTGTGTCTGGCTTCTTTCACTGAGCATGTTTTTAAGGTTCATTTGTATTGTAGCATGTATCAGTACTTCATTCCTTTCTTTTTTCTATTGCACAAATAGTTTTTTTATTGAAGTATAGTTGATTATAATGTTGTGATAGTTTCCAGTGTACAGCAAAGTGATTCAGTTATATATATACATACATTTATGTATACACACATACATATATGTATACATACATACACGTATAGATATATACACACATATGTATATATACATACATAACTGAATATATACACACACACATATATATACTTTTTCAGATTCTTTTCCATTATAGGTTATTAAAAGATATTGAATATAGTTCCCTGTGCTATACAGTAGGTCCTTGTTATTTATCTATTTTATATATAGTAGTATGTATATGTTAATCCAAAACTCCTAATTTATCCCTCCCCAATCCCTTTCCCCTTTGGTAACCATAAGTTTGTTTTCTATATCTGTGAGTCTGTTTCTGTTTTGTAAATAAGTTCATTTATATCATTTTTTTTAGATTCCACATATAAGTGATAGCATACAATATTTGTCTTTCTCTCTCTGACTTCACTTAGTATGATAATCTCTAGGTCCCTCCACGTTGCTGCAAGTGCCATTATTTCATTCTTTTTTATGGCTGAGTAGTATTCCATTGTGTATATATACCACATCTTCTTTATCCATTCATCTCTCAATGGACACTTATGTTGCTTCCATGTCTTAGCTATTGTGAATAATGCTGCTATAAACAGTGAGGTGCATGTATATTTTTGAATTAGAGTTTTCTCTGGATATATGCCCAGGAGTGGGATTGCTGGATCATATGGTAGTTCTATTTTTAGTTTTTTAAGGACGCTTCATACTGTTCTCCATTGGGACTGTACCAGTTTACACTCCCACCTACAGTGTAGGAGGGTTCCCTTTTCTCCACACCCTCTCCATCATTTGTTATCTGTAAACTTTTTAATGATGGCCATTCTGACTCGTGTGAGGTGGTACTTCATTGTAGTTTTGATTTACATTTCTCTAATAATTAGCAATATTGAGCATCTTTTCATGTGTGTCTTGGCCATCTGTATGTCTTCTTTGGGGAAATGTCTACTTAGGTCTTCTGCCCATTTTTTGATCGGGTTGTTTTTCTGATATTGAGCTATATGAGCTGTTTATATATTTTGGAAATTAATCCCTTGTCGGTTGTATCATTTGCAAGTATTTTCGTAGGCTTTTTGTTTTGTTTATAGTTTCTTTTGCTATGCAAAAGCTTATAAGTTTGGTTAGGTCCCATTTGTTTATTTTTGCTTTTATTTCTTTTGCCTTGGGAGACTGACCTAAGAAAACATTGTTACGATTTATGTTAGAGAAGGTTTGCCTATATTCCCTTCTAGGAGTTTTATGGTGTCATGTCTTATGTTTAAGTCTTTAAGGCATTTTGAGTTTATTTTTGTGTATGGTGAGAGGGTGTGTTCTAACTTCATTGATTTACATGCGGCTGTCCAGCTTTCCCATCACCACTTGCTGAAGAGACTGTCATTTCTCCATTGTATGTTCTTACCTACTTTGTCATAGATTAATTGACTGTAGGTGTGTGGGTTTATTTCTGGGCTCTCTATTCTGTTCCATTGATCTATATGTCTGTTTTTGTGCTTCATTCGTTCTTAAGGCTGGATAACATTGCATTGTATGGATGGACCACATTTTTTGTGTCCCTTCATCTGCCGATGGACTTTTGGTTTGTTTCCATCTTGTGACGATTGTGAATAATGCTGCTCACATCCTCTTTGTTGTGTCTGACTTCTTTTGCTTAAAGTGTGTTCGTGAGATCCATCTATGTTGCTGTGTGTACTTACAGCTTGTTCATTCTCCTTGCTGTGTAGCATTCCATGGTGTGAATATAACACAGTTTCTTTATCCATTTACTTTTGGTGGGCTTTTGGGTAGTTTCCAGTTTCTGGCTTATTACAGGTAGTACAGTGAACATTTTGTGCATGTCTCTTTGGTGAATATATGTGCACATTTCTGTCCAGTGTGTACCTAGCAGTGGAATTGCTAAGGTCTGTGTGTGCTTTCCCTGGTCTCCCACTTCATATTGTTACTTGAGTATTTTCTTACTGAAAACTCATTGTACGCATACATTTTAACACCCATTCTGTGGGTGGGGATCTCACTTTACATAACCATTGCCCCAACAATAGACATTGAGATTGTTACATCTTTTTGCTCTTATAAATGTCATTTCCACATACATCTGAGGGTAATCAAGGTGGTGGCTGGGGCATTTGTTCAAACGTTAACATGTTTACTAACCACCAACTGTGACCCCAGGGCCCAGGAACACAAAGATGATCAGGACATGGTCCCTACCATCAAAAGCCTCTTGGACTAGATCTGGGGCCAGCAAGTAACTTGAATAAGGGCGGTGGGCTGGATATAAATGTTTTTTCTTAGAATCCACAATCCCTTTGGTCTGTTGTTTTCTCCCTGTGATAGACTCACATCCCAAGATGTATTTTGCACAAGCACAGTGATGAATGGCAACAGTCCTTGGCCTGAGTGTTGGAGAGACAGCAGGGAATGGTGGGGAGTATGGCAGTCAGGCATGTAGCACAGGCCTCAGCTCAGAGTGGAAGCCACTGCTCAGCTCTGAACACTTGTTGCCCCTTGTTGTGAGTGTGGGCTGGGAGGGAGGGGGAGACAGGCCAATATTTCTCTTTTTTGAGACGCTGGCTATGTGGATTTTATAGAAATCTCCCAATTTTTAAATATTAGAAATAAATTTAAAAATACACACTGCATGAAAGATAAAGACCAAGAAACTGTCACAGACCAGGACAGACTGAAGAGATATGACACAACACTAAATGCCATGTGACACCTGGATTGGATCCTGGAATAGAAAAAGGATGGAATGGAAAAACTGGTGAAATCCGATAAAGTCCAGAGTTTAGTTAATAACATGCCGGTGTTGATTTCTTAGTTTTCACCATGTTTCCTGGTCATGTAAGATGTTAACAATGGAGGAAACAGGGTGACGGGTCCATGGGAGCTCTCGGTACTATCTTTGCAACTTCAAAAAATATTTTCTTATTGGAGTAGAGTTGATTTACAATGTTGTGTTAGTTTCAGGTATACAGCAAAGGGACTCAGTTATACCTATAACTATATCCACTCTTTATTAGATTTTTTTTTCCCTTATAGGTCATTACAGAATAGTGGGTAGAGTTCCCTGTGCTGCACAGTAGGTCCTTATTAGTTATATCTATTTTAGATATAGTAGTGTGTATATGTCAGTCACAATCTCCCAATTTATCCCTGCCTTCCCTTTCCCCCCTGGTAGCTATAAGATTGTTTTCTACATCTGTAACTCATTTCTGTTTTATAAATAAGTTCATTTGTACTATTTTTTTAGATTCCACCTATAAGCGAATCATATGATATTTGTCTTTCTCTGTCTGACTTACTTCACTCAGTATGACAATCTCTAGGTCCATCCATGCTGCTGCAAATGGCATTATTTTGTTCTTTTTATGGCTGAGTAATATTCCACTGTATATATGTACCACATCTTCTTTAGCCATTCATCTGTCAATGGACATTTAGGTTGCTTCCATGTCTTGGCTATTGTAAACAGTGCTGCAATGAACATTGGGGGGCATGTATCTTTTCGAATTATGGTTTTCTCTGGATATATGCCCAGGAGTGGGATTGCTGGATCATATGGTAGTTCTATTTTTAGTTTTTTAAGGAACCTCTATACTGTTCTCCATAGTGGCTGTATCAATTTACATTCCCACCAACAGTGCAGGAGGGTTCCCTTTTCTCCACACCCTCTCCAGCATTTATTGTTTGTAGATTTTTTTGATGATGGCCATTCTGACAGACGTGAGGTGATACCTCATTGTAGTTTTGATTTGCATTTCTCTAATAATTAGTGATGTTGAGCATCTTTTCATGTGCTTTTTGGCCATCTGTATGTCTTCTTTGGGGAAGTAACTTTTCTGTATGTCGAAAATTATTCCAAAATAAAGTTTGCTAAAACACTCTCTCTCTCTCTCTCTCTCTGTCTGTCTCTGTCTCTGTCTCTCTCTCTCTGTCACACACACACACACACACACACACACACACAGACACACTCTGCATTGGGCATTGGGTAGACTGTGCAGAAAACACATCTGCAGGTTCTGCCTCTGGACCATGAGTTTTGCAAGCCCTGTTCTATACCGCACAAGCCCTTGACTTTTCTCTCCAGATGCCCCTTCCCCCTCCCAAAGTCCAGGTACCTTGCCCGGCTAACCCAGACCTGTTCCTGGTCACAGGTGGCCCAGAGGCATCGGGAGCGGCGGGCGCTGCAGTGTAAGCTGAGCATAAAGGTGTTTGGGCACGAGCTGAGCTTTGTGAACTGCGGGGCGATGGGGAGTCATGTGACACGCCAGTCCCTGAACCTGGCCGAGCTTGCTGTCAAGCTCCTGAAGGTACCTCAGGCTGGGCTCGGCCCCTCCCTGCCCTCTGGTCCGAAGATGTTTCCTTTGATACTTTGGGGAAATACTAAAGTACTTTCAGACTTAAGAGCATGGAATTTGGAGCCAGACTGCCCAAGTTCAAAAACTGGCTGCACCACTTACCACCTTGGGCATGTTGCTGAACTTGCCACGGCTTCAGTTTCTTTATCTGTGAAATGGGAATGATAGAATAGTAATAGTATAATAATATCTACTTCATAGAGCTGTTGAATCAAGTGACTTAATGCAGTAAAAATGCAACAACACATTTAGAGTGTGCCCGGCACATATTAAGTGCTCTGTACCACAGGCAGGGCCCACACCCCTCCTTACCTGGCTGACCCTGGATGCTTGACCTCTGACCATGTCCCTTGGTAAATTATCTTGGTTCAAACCCCAGCTCTTCCTGTTTCTAGCTACATGGCCTCAGCCGGGTTATTTTATCTGTTTGTGGGCTCTGTTTTCTCATCTGGAAACTGGAGACAATGATAAGGTCCCCTCTGAGGGCTGTGTGAGGGGTAAGTGAGGCCATCACATGCACTGTTACGGTTCTCTGACTGCAGGGGCAGGAAGTGCAGCTGAACCGAAGGCTGAACCTGGCCATGGAGGAGCTCACTTTTCCCACCATGTCTGGACTCCTAGCCCGGCTGACCCTAAACGCCTCGGCTGCCATCAGCATCCAGGTCGGAGGGACAGTCAACTTCCAGCAGCGCTCGGATTTCTCTGTGAATGGTTATGTCAAGCCCAGGTAGCTGGCTCCTCAGAGCTGGGGGAGGGGGGTGGGTGGGGGCCTCCCCCTGCAGAGAGCTGGGGCATCAGCGTGGGCTGGAGGGGAGCCCCGCTCTGCTGACCACCTGTTATATCAGCTACTGTTGATGGGGTGTTTTTTGTGCCAAGAGACTTTGAGGAGAACCTGGGCGGCTACACCCACTTTACAGGTGAGAAGACTGAGGCTTGGCAAGGTGAGGTCCCATGCCCGAGGTGGCACAACAGTGTGAGGCAGCTGGGATTCGTCTCGTGCCACAACTCCACTCTTCCCTCTGCCCCCTCTGCCTCTGAGGGGAGGGGAGATGGGAGAGAGGGAAAAGCATTTAAGGCACATGAGCTCTGAGCCCACTGAACCCACATGGCCACTCACGAGGTGGACACTTTTCTTCTTCCCACTAAGGGTTGAGGAAACTGAGACTCAGGACGAGTGCACAGCTGCCCCAGGGCCACATGGCACGAAGGATTTTGAGCAGAATTTGACAGTGCTCACCTTCCCAGGCCTGCTGGGCGACTGTCCCAGCCACTAAGCCGACCTGTGCTTGGTTTCTGGGTCTGACGTGGGGTATGTGGGTGTCCTGTGCTGGCTGCTCTTTGGCATGGAGACCCTGGGTTTGGGCTCAGTCAGCTGGGGCTCCGGAACTGGCTGTTCCGTGTCCCAGCTGTGGGACCCACACAGCTGCTGTCACCTCTCTGAGCCTCGGTTTCCCCATCTGTGACATGAGACTAGTGGTGGTGAGGATTCGATGGCGACATGTAGAGTGCTTGGCACACACGGAGGGCATGGTCAGTGGTGTCCGTGCCGGAGGGGCTGCTCTGGCTCAGGACCACGGAGAGCAGCCGGGTGGGTTGGTGCTGGCTTTGCCGTTGCCTGGGGCTGCAGGATGCAGTTGTGTGCCTCTTCCTCAGCGCCCTGCTCCGGATCTCGGCGCAGATGGGCACCGTGGGCACCCTGGGGCAGGCTGGGCTGAGGTGGGTGACCGGCGTCCGTGGCACCGCCAGCCTGGATGGAGGGATCCGGACGAAGAAGGGCCAGGACCTCAAGGTGCATCTGAACACACCCGAGGAGGCTGTGGAGCTGCTCCGCTTCAGGTGGGTCCCCGCACCTGGGGGGGGGGAGCCCGTGAGTGCACCTGTGTGCGAGCCAGGCTGGGCACAGGTGTGGGTGCCTGTGTCTGTGAGAGTGTGTGCATGGTCACCCGGGCGTGTGCACCTGTGTCTGACCACATGTATCTGTGAGCGTGTGCGCCTAAGGCTGTGCCTGTGAGTCTGTGTATGTGAATGTGCGTCTGTGGGCGTGTTTGTGAGAGTGCGTGCGCGTGTCAGTGAGTGGGGTATACGTGGGCGTGCGTGTGTGTGCACGTGTGTCAAGGTGGGGTGGGTGCGTCTGTGACAGGGCCTGAGGGCAGCCTAGAGGTGGGGATTCCCACACTCCTCAGCAGTTTACGGGGGTCCCCCCTGGGGCCTGCTTGTCCCCAGCCCCCTGGAGAGGTGACACTTGGAGAACAGTGATTTCCAAGCAAACAGGAGAAGCCAGGCTGTCCCCACCTCCACCTGCCTCCTTCCCTGTGTCCCACCCTTGCGGGAGGCACTGCTGCCCTCCTGACCCTCTCCCGGCAGCAGCCAGTGGGGTCCTTTAAGATGCCAGTTAAGTCCTATCATGCTCCCCCCTCCCCTGTTTAAAATCCCTTGCTTGCTTCTAAGATAACCCAGCTCCACATGATTCTCCTGCCCGATCGAGGCCCTGCCCACCCCCTCACCTGTCTCCTGGCACTACTTCCTGCCCCTCACTCCCCCCTTCCATTCTGACCCCCTCTCACCACCTTTTTTCTGTGCTCCCAAAGAGCCCCCTTTTCTCCCACCCCAGGGCCTTTGCACCTGCTGTTCCCTCTGTTTGGAGTGCTGGCTCCTTCTCATCCTTTGATTCTCTGACCGAATGTTACCCCTACAGAGAGTCCTCTCCAAACCCCCAGCTGAAGAATGTCCTGCTCTGTCTCCAAGACAGACCCTATGCCCATGCTGTGCCCCATTTTAGGTTTTTCATAGTGCTTGTCACCCTCTGTGTTCATGGAGTGTCTCCCCCACCAGTGTGCAGACTCCCCAAAGGCCTGTTCTGTTGATAGTGGGATTTGTCCCAGTGCCTCGCCCTGGTGGCTTTATGGATGAATGAAAACAACTCACCTGGCACTTTCCTCCTTTCCCACCCAGCTCTCAGCTGTTTCTCATCACTGGGGATGGCATGAGGAGGCTCAGTCATGCTCACATCCCTTCTGAGGCCCAATCCTGTACCGACAAGGAAGGTAGGTGCCAACAGGGCTTCCGTGTCATTGTCCCAAGATGGTTGTCCTAGGGGCTGAGTGGTAAGATGCCAGATCCAAATTCCAGAGTTACTCTTCTGCCCTAAAAGTACTTATGCCCCTTAACTCAATGATGCTGCTTCTAGAACTCTACCTTATGAAAATAAACCAAAATCATTTTAAAATGCCCTGTGCCCAAAGATGTTCGTTGCATCATTACTTACAGAGCAAAAAATAGGCAGCAACTCAAATATCCAACAGTAGGCGAATGGCTTATTATAAGGGCCTTTGAGCTAAGAATAGACTTTTACATTTCCAAATTCAGAAAAATAATCAAAAGGACTATTTCATAACATGAGAAATTTGTGAAATTCATATTTCAGTGTCCATAAATGAAGCTTTATTGGTGCAGAGCCACACCCGTTGCCTGTGGCTTTTCTTCAACAGCAGAGTTGAGTAACAGACTGTGTGACCAGCAAAACCTCAAATATTTACTATCTGGCCATATACAGAAAACGTTTGTGAACTCCTGGTTTAGTAAAGTACCGAGATATCCCATAACTTTTAAGCTCTGTAATGAAGGGCATATTTTAATAGCACGAGAAAATTTTTTGATAATAATATCAGGTGAAAGGCAACAAAATTGAAAACAGAGGGGAAGGAGGTATACCAAAGAGTCACAGATCTTGCAGTCATGTTGGAGGTGAGGGAGGGGCCTCCTTAAATAATTTCTTTAGGCTAAATTCTGTCATAAATGCTTGCTGAGCTGTTAATCCTCACAGCTACACCATGGGGCTGGAACTGTTCTCAGTCCCAGCTGACAGATGAGAAACACCAAAGCACAGAGATGTTAAGTAACTTGTCCAAGGTCACACAGCTGGGAAGTGGCAGAACTGGAGTGTGAATCTAGGCATTCTTGCTCCAGAGCCTGTGTCCTACACAGTACTGCCTGACACTGTGATAGTCTACACCAGCGGTCCTCAACTGGGGACAATTTTTGGCCCCTCGGGACATTTGGCGACATCTGGAGACATTTTTGGGTGTCATCCTGGTGCGGGAGGTGCTACCAGTATCTAGTGGGTTGAGTCCAGGACAGCTTCCCACAGCAAGAAATTATCCAGACCAGTGTGTCGATAACGTCAAGGCTGAGAAACCCTGGTCTACACAGTACCGCCTCATACAATTAATGTCTACCCAATACTGTTTCTCAAAAGAATGTAGAGATGCTCCTTCTTTGCTGATGGGAGCATCCATGGCCCTGCCTCGAGCCCTCTGGCTCTCTGCTGACCATGCTGCCTGCTCCCTTTCTCACAGCGTCCCGTACTTGGGGCTGGCAGCTGTGCACTGAAGTGAGCTGGCCTCCGCCCGGGAAGCCCTACCTGCTCTCGGTGCCTGTGTTTGCGGCTGTGATGCTGAAGAAGCAGGACCGGGGGCTCCAACACTATCTGCTGGAAGCTGCCTATACCCTCCACCCCCCGGTAGGCCCTACGGAATGGCTCCTTCTTTCCCAGCCAGGTTCTGGGTCTCCCTAGGTCTTCTACTCAGGCCTCAGCCTTGGGGATCACTCATAAAGACATGGGCCTCCTCCCTGGAGCTGGACCAGCTGGGCTGGTCCTGCTGTAGTCTCCCTCCTGCCTCAGGACCCTTGCACATGCTGATCTTCTGTCCCTGGCTTGATGACTTGTAACTCTGAATCAATCTTCAGAGCTCAGTTTAGGGGGGTCACCTCCTCAGTGAAGCCTGCCCTGATTACCCCGAAGTGGTCATATTCCCTTGTTACGTGCTCTAGTAGGATTATGTTCCTTCCCTTTAGATCACATTTGTGTTCATTACTGAAACCAGTTGGTTAAGATCTGTCTTCCCCACTAGTCACTCAGTTCCTGGGAACAGATCCAGTGCCTGTTTTTCTCACCCCTGTGTTCCCAGCACCTGGCACAGAATGGGCACTCAGCAGCCGCCTATCTGATTTCCCAGTTCCCGCTCTTGTCTCCTTACCATATGTTCTCCACCAGCAGCCAGACAGACCTTCCAGAATCCCAAAAGGACTGTGTCCCTCCCCTGCTCAGAACTCTCCAATGGCTCCTATTCCTCTCAGAGTAGGACCCACTCGCCCTGACCGATAGGCTTTCAGTGATCCAGCCATGCCGGCCTCTCCTCCCCATCTCCCCAAATGTTTACCAGGCTCACCGCTCTCCAGACACACTGATCTCCTTTTTATTAAATGCCAAGTGCATTGCTGCCCCAGGGCCTTTGCACTGTCTGTTTCCGCTGCCTGGAACAGTCTTTCCCAGACATCCACTCGACTCCTTGCTTCCTTCAAGTCTCATCCAATGCCCCCTCCTCAGAGACAGCTTCCCTCCCTGACCACCCAGTGCAGAACAATGACCCTGTCAGGACCCCTAACCCGCTGAGTTTGTCAGCAGAGCGCTCACCACCACCAGCTGCCATCTTACCTACTTTTGTGTCTGGAGGTCCTGTGCCTCCCCCTCTAGAACGTAGGTGCCAAGAGGGCGGGACTTTGTGTCCAACACTGAGCTGCATTCCCCATGCCTGCAACTGTGCCTCACACACAGTAGTCAACATTTATTGGTACTAAATGAATGACGATGATGCAGGGTTGTTTTTTTTTTAATTAATTAATTAATTTTTATTTATTTTTGGCTACATTGGGTCTTCTTTGCAGTACATGGGCTGCTCATTGTGGCTTCTCCTGTTGTGGAGCATGGGCTCTAGGCACGTGGGCTTCAGTAGTTGTGGCATGTGGGCTCAGTAGCTGTGGCTCATGGGCTCTAGAGTGCAGGCTCAGTAGTTGTGGTGCACTTGTGGGCTTAGTTGCTCCGTGGCATGTGGGATCTTCCTGGACCAGGCCTCGAACCCGTGTCCCCTGCATTGGCAGGCGGATTCTTAACCACTGCACCACCAGGGAAGTCCCTGATGCAGGTTTTTAAAGGGGGCCTGTGTCTTAGGCTGTGTTTTCCCAGAAGCAGACTGGAGCCAAGGATTTGGGTAAAAGTGTGGATGAAGAAAAGACTCCAGGAGGACCCAGGAAGATGGTGGAGAAAATAGAGTAGGGAAGGGGAAGAAGCTGAGCAAGAGTGATGGCAGGTGCGGTGGCAGCCTCAGCGTGATCCCTGGGCAGCCCTGGAGCAGGAGTTACATCTCAGAGTTTGGTCCCCTTGAGGCTAAGGAGCTGGGATGTTTTTCCCTCCTGTGCCGGAGGGGAATGCTCTGGAGGTCCCAGGTGCCAGGGGTTAAGAGCAAAGTGCACAGAAGCTGGGACATGAGCATGCTGAGCTAGTCAAGGGGTCCGAGGGGATCTGGGCAGGGTGCCGATGGTGTGCAATAAGCCTCCTTCCCTGGCTGCTGAACAAACTGAGATCCTGTCCCTGTGGTCCTGAGTTGTCCTGTAGGACTCCCCTCCAGGATACGGATCCCCAGATTCCTGGTTTGGGGGTTCTTATCTGGCGAGGACAAGGATGAGCATAAGAACTCAAGTTTTTGAAGGTGGAGGGGGCCTGGATGGGTTCTTGATCTTGAGGACTCTGCTGTGTTTCCAGAAGGACTCCTGGCTCCCTCAAGAAGCCTCAGCCCACATCTTCATGGGCACGCCCAGGTCGGAAGTGCCCAGGGACGTCGGGGTGGATGTCAGCTACAGCTGGCCCCAGAGGAAGCTCCAGCTCAAGCTCGTCCATCCCAAGAAGAAAATTGAGCTGGACGGTAATGACAGCGCTCCTCCCCGTCACCGTGCCCGCGGCCATGTGCCAGGTGCAGCACGCTCACTGTGGACTCCTCAGCCACCTTCTGAGGTCGGCACTACATAGAGCCCCGTTTTATGGGCGAGGAGCCACAGGCTCAGAGATTAGGAAACCAGCAGGACATACCCTGGTGAACACAGGGGCGGATCCAGGATGTTGAACCCTGGTCTCTAAACTCTCGTTTTGTCTCCCAGGAAAGATTGACACTCTGCAAAGCGCCTGCATGGGTCACCTGGAACTGATACTGGATGACAGAGACGTCTACTACATCAAGGTTTGTTCCCTGTCCTCAGCCCACCGGTGTTGGCTCCTGCCACCTCCCTGGGCATTTCAAGCCGCAGTCCCTGCTTACTCATCACCACCTCCTTTGGTGTTTTAGCTGTTCTTCTCCTTCCACCTACCAATAATGTTTGTGACTTCTTGTTACCCAGAATAGTATGAAGAAGAAGAAAATGAGCTCAAATCTCACCACTATTGATATCATAAATTGATAATATTAGTAACACAGGAGCATGCTTTAAAAAATTCAGAGTAGAGAAAGGTATAAAAAGGTAAGTGAAAGAGTGCCACTCCCCAGATTTCCAGAAGAAATGTCAATGCACACACCAAGAAATCTGTATGAGTTCCCCAGGGCTGCCTTAACAAAGTGCCCCAAATTTGGGGGTGCTTAAACAATGGAAATTTTTCCCTCGCAGTTCTGGAGGCTGGAAGTTCAAAATCAAGGTGTTGGCAGGGTTGGTTCCTTCTAAGGGCTGTGAGGGAGAATCTAGTCCATGCTTCTCTCTTAGTTTTTAGTAGCCTCAGGCATTTCTTTTTTTTTTTTTTTTTTAATTTTTATTTTTATTTATATATATATTTTTGGCTGTGTTGGGTCTTTGTTTCTGTGCAAGGGCTTTCTCCAGTTGCGGCAAGCGGGGGCCACTCTTCATCACAGTGCGCGGGCCTCTCACTGTCGCGGCCTCTCTTTGTTGCGGAGCACAAGCTCCAGACGCGCAGGCTCAGTGGTTGTGGCTCACGGGCCCACTTGCTCCGCGGCATGTGGGATCTTCCCAGACCAGGGCTCGAACCCGTGTCCCCTGCATTGGCAGGCAGATTCTCAACCGCTGCGCCACCAGGGAAGCCCCCTCAGGCATTTCCTGGCTTGTAGATGGCTGTCTTCTCCCTGTATCTCCACATTGTCTGCCCTCTGTAGGTATCTGTGTCCAAATTTCTCTTTTTGTAAGTTTACCAGTCATGCTGGATTAGGGCCCATCCTAATGACCTCACTGGATCATCTGCAAAGTCCCTTTTTCCAAATAGGGTCACATTCACAGGTCCTGGGGGTTAGGACCTCAGCATCTTTTGAGGGGGCGCACAGTTCAACCCATAATACTATAGATTTATAAAACCTTTCAGTTTTGAGTTTAGTTTTTGTTTTATATGAAAGGATCACATCCTATTCTTCGCATGTTGCTTTTTTTTTTTTCAGTCAAAAATATATCTTTTTGTACCAGCACATACTGGTACAATTTAATTTAGTTAAAAAAATAGGTAATACGTTTAAATGATCCCAAGTTCAAAAGGTACAGAAGGGCGTAGAACTGAGTGTCTAGTATGATGGCCCCTATACACATGACTATTTAAGTGAGTCAGAGTAACAGGAAGTTAAAGATATGGTTTCTCAGCTGCACTGGCCACTTTTTAGAACTTTCCCATCATTGTAGAAAGTTCTATTGGTCAGCACAGGCATAGAGTTAAAAACTTTCCCTTACACCCCTCCTCAAAGCCAATCATTGTTCATTTTCTGTGACTCCTCTTAGAAATCATCTATGCCCACAATCCCCAAATAGTTATCAATATATTCCCCCCCCCCAATCTTTTATTTTAAAAACAAGAATGTCTACCATGTAATTTGAATGGCCGCATAATAGTCAATGGGATGGAATTTATTTAGCTGGTTCCGTAGTGGAGGGCTCTGGAGTTTTTCCCGGGTTTTTGGTCTTACAAATCACCCTTCCACCTTCAGGGTAAATTCTTAGCAGTGGAATTCCTGGAGCAAAGGTGTGTGCGTTTTTCTCTTCGTTATAGGTACTTTTTAGGGTTCTCAACCAGGAGGACCTGGATGGGACTCACTGGGTCTGTTGAAGCCCCTGCAATTGTGCAGAAGTTTTGTGTCTGTCCCCCTTCTGGGGAGAGGGTTTAGACCTTCCATCTGATGCTCAAGCAGGTCAGTGACTCCAAAAAGGATAAAAACAGCAGCTGTAGAGTCGCTCCTGCCAAGCAGGACCTCTGGGCCACTTTGGCCATGAGTCTGGTGATTCTGCCTCGGTCTCCAGTGATTTCTCAGAGAGGTCTGGGTTGAAAATCTGGAGCCAGGGCTGGAATTTTTGCTGCATAAACACACTCTCAGCTCCCAGGTCTGCTTCCTGTCCGGGTGGGAAGACCAAGTATCAGGGGAGAGTATCTTCCTCCTCAAGCCCCAGCTGCTTGACGGCTGAGACTACGAATCATTTTCAGAGCTCCCGGGAGCCCTCGGAGCAATCCCTGTTCACTAAGCGCACGAGTGCTAATTGCCTGCACCTCCCTGCAGACCTGCCTGCCGCCCTCCAGAGGGCTGTCTGCAGCCTGGAAACATTGGCCTTTAGAGAAACTCCAGTTCTAGCTGCCTCAGACCCATCATGATTAACGGTAACAGCTGGGGCTCTGGAACTTTCCAAAGCCTGTTCTTGGGGGGGGCCACGGGTGGCTTTGACCCCGGGTCCCTCTTTTAGTCCTCTTGGTAAGCCCATAGGAGATGGGGAAACTAAGGCAGATGAGCTCAAGAATACAAAGCAGCAAAGCTGGGTTCGACTCAGCTGAGTGTTTATGGGGTTTAAGGATGGCGTGGAGGAAAGTGTTAGATTTCAGTGCCCCCTCCCCTGGGTGCAATGATAGAGCATCCCCAAGTCCCAGGTTACCTGGAGAGCCCCAGTTTACCATTGACCAAACTCAATATGATTAGTGGTCTCTTTAACCGTTAAGTGTCCTGGTTTGGATGAGAAATTCTACAGTCATCCTGTTCACGGGCTGCACTTTGAGAACAACTACATCTACTGCCGAGGAGCTTCTGATACAAACCAGAGAAAATCATCTCCAAGACACACCATTAAGTGAGAGAAGCAGAGCAGAGTGGAGAGCCTGCATCTGTTTTTGTGTAGAGCAAGAGGGAATGTGCACGTGTGTGATGGAGTGCACACATACACCCATGTGCGTGCACACGCACATATACACATATACATACAGACTCACACATACATATAGGCCCATGCTGTCTCTGGAAGATGCCCGAGAAGTGGACACAGTGGTTGCCTTGAGGGAGACTGGGAGACCAAGAAGGGGAACGAAACCTATATTTTTCATTGTCTTTATCAATTTATTCAACGACTATTTATCAAGTACCTACAATGTTCCGGGAAGACAGCACACAAAAGAGATACACAAAATTCTCTCCTTTTGGAGATTACATCCTCATAGGAGAGATAATCAGTAAAATAAATAAGCAAATTGTGCTGATAGGTGAGTGTAAGCACTATAGGAAAAGGGGATCAGTGAGCTGGATCCAGGGGTCTGAAGTTATGTGAGAAGAAGGGTCTGAGGGTTGGCTTCAGATTTATTTTATTTTTTAAAATTTTTATTATTTAAAAAAAATTTATTTGGCTGCGCCGGATCTTAGTTGCAGCACGCGGGATCTTCGTTGCAGCATGCGGGATCTCTCTTTAGTAGCGGCACGTGGGATCTTTAGTTGCGGCATGTGGGATCTAGTTCCCTGACCAGAGATCGAACCCGGGCCCCCTTCATTGGGAGCGTGGAGTCTTAGCCACTGGACCACCAGGGAAGTCCCACGGCTTCAGTTTTAAATAGGCTGACAGGGTAAGCCTGATTGAGAAGATAGCTTTTAGCTAAGACATAAAGCATGTGCAGAAGAGAGCCATGTGGTTCTCTGGGGGAAGGGTATTGCAAGTAACGAGCACAACATGTGCAAAGGTCCTGGGGCAGGAATGTGCACAGAGTGTTAGAAGCACAGCCTGAGGCCCCATGTGCTTGGAGCAGAATAGGAGAAGGGACAGAAAGGTGAGAGGACAGATCATGTAAGGCTTTGCCAAAGAGTAATCAGAAAAGAGTGATTTGTGACTGTTGTCAAGGAACAAAGGCAAAAACAGGATTTACAAGAGAGTATAAAGTAGTGGACAGTCTGGAGATAGTGAGCTCATTTTTACATCTTTTGGGTAAACAGGTCAGCTGGCAGCAGCAGAGAGGTCCGTAGGATTGGTCTACAGTTGGCGTGGCCGTCAGAGATGACAGCTGCCATTGCTATGGGCTGTAGTTGTTCTGGAAAACCTCAATGATGGAGACACAGAGCATGTTTGGGGACATCTGTGTGTCCTGCCTCCCAGTGTCTGTGGGCAGTTTTGCCTTCGTCTGGCCAGGACTGCACTGCTGACTTCCGGAGAAAGTCTTGGCCTTGTTGGCCTTTGCAAGGACTTTGGCTTTTACCCTGAGGAAGAGAGGTGTGCTGTGATCCTGTGAGTCTGGAAGGGCTTGCCCTGGTCACCAGGGTAGCAGCCAGGAGAGCCGGGAGAAGAATGTCACAGGAACACAGTGGCGATGAACAGGCTCAAGCCGGGGCGGTGGTGGAGGTGGCTGAAGTGGTCGGGTCCCAGAATATTCTGCAGGGAGAGCTGGCCAGAGTCCCTGATAGATTGGACGGGGCGTTGAGGTTGGGGGGATAGGGAGGAAGGGTCCTTCAGACTTATGTCTGAATTTGTAACAGAGATGACCTATCTTGAACGATATCGAGCTTAAGAAATTGCAGCAGGATCAGCCTAGAAGCCCATTAACCAGGCTGTGTCTTCTGCCCTCTGTCCGGTCCTGGTTCTTGCGGTCCGGGCGGAGCCTGCTGGCAGAGCCGGTCCCCTCAAGGGATGCTGGGGCCTTTCCAGGGCCGGAGCAACCTGTGGCCAGCAGCAGGTGGTGGGGCTCAGCGGATGGAGGCCCAGCTGGAGGTGAAACTGGTGACGTCGGGCAGCCCTGTGGTCCTCGCCGGGAACCTCAGCCGGCAGGCAGGCAGCAGGCTGGCCTTCTCCATGTCACTGAGCAACCTGCTGAGCGACCCGGCCCACGTGTCAGGTAGGAGGAGGGACCCCTTTGTGCCACGTCTCCTCAGTGGCCAGGCTTGGGGCGGGGGGAGGGCTGAGTGCCCCACTCGGAGTCCCCATCACCTGATACCCCAGTATTCATTCCATCCAAGGAAAATCCAGGCTCTGTATCTGCTCGCAGCTTCTGCCTGAGTCCCCCAGGTGCCCCTCCAATGCGCTCGACTGCTCTGCATGAACCATCAACCAGCACCTTTTGGGGTGTTTGGATTCTGACCCCCATTACATGTTACACAATGTGTAAAAAACACATTTCGCATTTTGACCCGAATTGCATGGGGCGCTGTTTGTATCTTGAACATGTGGCCTGGCCTGGGTACTGACCAGTCTGACCAGTCTGCCCACCCTGGTGCCGGAGCTGGCGTGGAGCCCTCCTGGCGATGCTGCTCGTGGGGTGTTCTCGGAGATTCCAGGGGAGGGATGTGAGTGGCTAGGGCTGTCGACTAGCTGGCCTATGCATTTTTGATATTTTAACCAGCGTGGCTATACCTGTGTGATCTGGCTGAGTATCAGTGTAGCAGAAACAAGTTGCAGAAGGTGAAATTTACCTGATGATCCTTGATGCACTGTCATTTATCTTCTGGTCCATTCTATTTTGTTCTACTTTATTTAAAACCTGTTGGTCTGGACCCACAAAAGTGACTTTTGGGGTTGCCATCTGGACAGTGCAAAACACTGTCAGTGGCCCTGATGTCAGCATTCCTCGGCGGAGACTCAGGCATTGGTTCTATCGGGACACCCCCCTGGGCGGTTCCCACTTCCTTTCCTCACCTGGTGCTGGGGGTAGGATGTCAGTCTCTGGGGCGCAGGCCATGACCACACCATGCCTGCTCTCCCCGCAGCACTGCTGGAGAAGAAGGCGGAGGAAGGGCAGCAGGCGGTGGCCCTGGGTGGCGAGCTCTTCGTGCCAGGGCTTGTGGGGCTGCGCACCCTAGGCCTGCTGCAGCAGCGGGGCCGCCTCTGGACCAGCTCCCTGAGGATCAAGTATGGCCTCCTGGGTACGGCGCCGCATGCTGGCTGCGGGCGAGGTGGGGAGTGGCCGGGCCTGCACCGTCTCCTGGGGCTGTGGCTCTGAGGGCTAAGGTGCCACTGTCACCTCGGGTGTTTTGGCCTCACCATGAGGCTCCTTAGCTAGTGAGTCATTCCATTGGCTTTGTATGGAGCTGAGCACCTGCCAGTTAAAAAACAAAACAAACAAACAAAAAACACTACGTGTGTGTGTGTGTGTGTGTGTGTGTGTGTGTGTGTGTGTGTGTGTGTTGGGGGGGACATAAATCTGTCTCTTAAAACCTCCCCATCGGCAGGTTCCAATGAGTGACATTAGGTGAGGCAGATCCAGGGGGCTGGCTGAAGCTGGGCTGTACTGGACGCTCCTCTGCTTGGAATGAGGATGGAGGGCTACCTGGCAGAGGAAGGGCAGGGGTTTTTGGGTTGCCCTGCACAGGTCAGGCGAAGCAGCTGGCACAGGAGTGCAGCACCAGCCAGAAGCTGCGGGTGGAGAGCGGCTCAGAGGCCACGTACAAGCTGGAGCTGGACCATGAGCTCCACTGCACGCAGATCCCAGCGTTCAGCCACAAGGTGGGTGCCGGGGCCGGGCAGGGGGTCTGGAGGGAGCCCCCAGGGTTAGGGAAGTGGTGGGTGAGCACCCTGAGCCCATCCTCAGAGAGATGTATTTACTTAAGGTCGTGTATGGGAACGGATTAGGGATTGGAACTTTAGTCTCATCTTTCCCCTGTTCAGTTGGTGTTTATTAAATACCTACTCTATGCCCAGCACTGGGGGAGAGCTGTGCTTAAGGCAGCACCTAGTCTCTGCCATTCCATTGCTGGGGGAGGGTGTGTGGCAGAGAGCAAGAGACATGGACCAAATCAAGGGAGACGTAAGTGCCATGGGTGGTAAACAGGGCAGAGGCCAAGAGAGCGTAGCACAGGGGAGTCTAATTTGGACAGGGCAGCAGGGAAGGCTTCTTTGGGGGAAATGAATTTTAAGCTGAAAATTAAAATATGAGATAGTTCTGTTCCCAAGGAAGTGTGCCACAGGCAGAGGGAACAGCAAGTGCAAAGGTCCTGGGGCTGGAGGGTGACTGGAGCGGTTAAAGAACTGGTAGTTCATCAGAGTGGCTGGTGGGGTGAGCAAAAGGGAGAAGTGACTGCTCCTTTGTTAATTGTTACAAGTTTGCTTCTCCCCCTGAACTGTTGCCCCCACAAGGGAGGGGGCTTCTCTGGCTTCTTCATTCCTGGCTATCTAGTGCCCAGCGAAGTATCTACTTGGTACTTGGGGGAAAACGTGTTCAGTGAGTGAATAAATGGATGAGCCTGTGTTGCCTCGACCTGTGGTTCAGAGGTAGGAGGAGACAGTGGCTGCCAGGAGCCCACAGGTGGGAAGCCCTGGTCCACAGAGGATCTGTCCAGGGAGCCGGAGGCTGCTGTGGGAGAGTGGCGGGAGGGGGAGATTTTGGGTTTATATGAAGCAGATCAGGAGTCATCTTCCCATGGCAGCTGGCTCTTTCTACTCCTTATCAGGGCATGGACCAGCATGGGGCAGGTTAGTTTTTCACCTCGGGGGCCAGAATTTAAGGGGACACCAGAAACTGCGAAGATGAATCCTATTCTAATGCAATATTTTACAAAATCAAAACCAGTGCAAAAAAGTCCATGCTTCCTACAGAACTGTCACCCCAGATAAGCAAGCCTGCATCTCAGGGTGGGTGGCTGTGAGGAGGCTCAGGTCTGCGTACACAAGGCTTCCTTGGGGGTCTCCCTGGTGGGGTGTTCCAGGTCCAGCTCCGGCATGAGGAGGGCTCAGGCCACCTCCACTGGGAGCTGGAGGCGAGCTATGGGAGGCACTGGGATGACAGCCGCAACAAGAGGCACCTCCGCATCAGCCAGACCTTCCAGAACGACTCGGGCCCAGCCCTGAGCAATTACTTCGTGGAGGTGAGTCCAGCCTCCGCAGAGCCGCGTCCCTGGGGCTCAGCTTGCACATGGCAGCTACGCAGCCCCGCTGCCTGTCCCTGCAGGTCTTGGTTGCAAGGACGCAGGAGCTAAAACTCAGGCTCAGAGACCTTACCTTTGGCATCTCCAGCCCCCACACCCCTGGGGCAGTTAAACATTTGCTGGTGTGCCAAGGATTGCCAAGGGGCAGTTTGCAAGAGGGGCTTGGGAAATACAGATTTCAAGCGTAAAAATGCATTTTGGAAACGGTTCACTTGCAGGTTTTCCTGGAGGGTGAGCTCTTTTTGGTAACTCAGGAGTTACTGAGTGCTTACTTAGCCCCTGAACAGGTATGTGCTCTTATAAGGCACACGTTACCTTTCTGAGTTCCTAATTGTTTTTAAAAATGTTTAATTGTGGTAAAATATACGTAACATGACGTTGACCATTTTCACCATTTTTAGGCATACAGATCAGCAGCATTAAGCACATTCATATTGTGCGGCCATCACCACCATCTATCTCAAGAACTTTTTCATCTCATAGAACTGAAACTCTGTACCCATTAAACAGTAACTCTCCATTCTTCCCTCCCCCAGGCCCTGCAACCACCAATCTACTTTCTGTCTCTCTGAATTTCACTACTCTAGGTAAACTCATATAAGTGGAATGGTATAGTGTCTGCCTTTTTGTGACTGGCCTATTTCACTTAGCATAATGTCCTCAAGGTTTATCCACATTGTAACATGAGTCAGAATTTCCTTCCTAGTCTGAATAATATTCCATTGTATGGATGGACCCCGTTTTTTTGATCCATTCATTCATCAGTGGACACTTGGCTTCCACATGTGGCTTGTGTGAATAGTGCTGTTATGAACATGGGTGTACTAATATCTGTATGAGTCCCTGCTTTCCATTCTTTGGGGTGTATATCCTGAAGTGGAATTGCTGGATCATACAATAATCCGACTTTTAATTTCTTGAGAAACCGCCATACTGTTTTCCATAGCAGCTGCACCATTTCACCATCTTAACATCAGTACACAAGGGTTCCAGTTTCTCTACATCCTCACCAACACTTCTTACTTTCTGGATTTTTTTTTTAATAGTAGCCATCTTAATGCGTATGAGGATCTTCTTGTAGTTTTGATTTGCATCTCCTTAGTGACTGATGACGTTGAGCATCTTTTCATGGGCTTATTGGCTGTTTAATTATCATCTTTAGAGAAACGTCTATTCAAATCCTTAGCCCATTTTGAATCAGGTTGTTTGATTTTGTTGTTGTTGTGGTTGTTCAATTGTAGTTCTTTATATGTTCTGGATATTAACGCCTTATAAGATATGTAGTTTACAGATATTTTCTCCCATTCTGTGGGTTGCCTTTTTACTATGAATAGCATCCTTTGTTGCACAAAAATTTTTAATTTTGATGTCATTCAGCTTATTTATTTTTACTTTTGTTGCCTGTGTTTTAGGTGTCATGTTCAATAAATCAATTGCCAAATCCAATGTCACGAAGCTTTTCAATCCCATGTTTACTTCTAAGAGTTTTATGGTTTTAGTTCTCATGTTTAGGTCTCTGATCCATTTTGAGTTAAACTGTGTATATGGTATAAGATAAGGATCCAACTTCATTCTTCTGCAGTGAATATACAGTTTTTCCAGCACCATTTGTTGAAAAGACAGTCCTTTCCCCCAACCATAAATGTGAGAGTTTATTTCTGGGCAATCTATTGTATTCCATTGGTCTATGTGTCTGTCTTTTATGTCACAACATACTGTTTTGATTATTGTAGCTTTGTGAGACCTCCCACTTCGTTCTTCTTTTTCAAGATTGTTTTGGCTATTTGGGGGTCCCTTGAGATTCCATATGAATTTTAAGATGGACTTTTCTATTTCTACCAAAAAAATACCATTGAGATTTTGATAGAGATTGCATTAAATCTGTAGATTGCTTTGGGTAGTATTGAACCTTAACAATATTAAGTCTTCCAATCTATGAACACAAGATGTCTTTCCATTTATTTATGTCTTCTCTAATTTCTTTCAGCAATGTTTTGTAGTTTTCAGTGTACAAGTCTTTTGCCTCCCTGCTTAACTTCATTCCTAAGTATTACGTTGATTTAAAATCATACCAATACTCCATGGATAAATTCTCCTTGTGGAAACATATAACATTTAAAGTAAGGCTAAAATTCCCTTTCACAGTTACCATCCCTTTTCCTGGTCCCCTCCTCAGCTGCCTGGAGAGAACCATGGTTATAGTCTGGAGAACTGGAAAGGAGATCTTTTTCTATACATTTGCTCTGTGGAGCTGTCACAAGCACTTAGTTTTGTTTGGTGAGTCATGCTGTATGTCCTTTAACAGTGGATCTTGGAGAACTTCCCGTGTTGTTGTGGTTGTTTTTAATTAATTAATTAATTTATTTTTGGCTGCGTTGGGTCTTTGTTGCTGTGCACGGGCTTCTCATTGCGGTGGCTTCTCTTGTTGCGGAGCACGCTCTAGGCACGCGGGCTTCAGTAGTTGTGGCTTGTGGGCTCTAGAGCGCAGGTTCAGTAGTTGTGGCACATGGGCTTAGTTGCTCCGCGGCATGTGGGATCTTCCCGGACCCGAGCTCAAACCCATATCTCCTGCATTGGCAGGCAGATTCTTAACCACTACGCCACCAGGGAAGCCCCTATTGAATCATATCCTTGATTGAAGTCGTCCTTGGATAACCTTACCTACCTCTGATCATGCCCTGCTTCTGTCAACAGAAGCAGAAGAAGTTTCTTATTTCTGGAAAACATCTGGCCCCGAGGGTTTTAGTGAAGAGATTAGAGGTTTGTGGCAGCATTTCTGCAAGCCTTCAGAAGTGTGGCAGACACCATGCTAGGTTCTGGGGAGACAGGTGTGAGTAAGATAATCTTTATCTTTAAGAAGCTGACAGTGAGTAGAAGAGGGAAAGGCAGAGTGATCAATGGTGAGCCATTAATTATTGCCAGACCATGTGTCAGAGGCTTTGTTTGTATTATCTCATTTAATCCTTGTGAGGCAAGAATTATCTGTTCTCACTTTACAGAAGAGAAATGGTATAAACAGACTTAGCCGAGGTCTCACAGGTACTATGTGGCAGAATTGGGATTGAAAGTCCAGTCTGCCTCGTTTCAAACCTCAGGCTCTTAGCCTCTTGGCTGGACTGGATAGTGCCAGAATTAATTTACTATAAAATAAATTTACTATAAAATAATTGACTAAATGATCTGTCAAGAGAAAACTCTTCCCAGTTCATTCTATGCAGCCATTATTATCCTGATGCCCAAACCAGAGAAAGACATCATAAGAAAAGAAAAACTAAGGACCGTTATCTCTTATAAATACAGATGCAAAATCCACAAGAAAATACTACCAAACTGAATTCAGCAATATATAAAAAGGATAACACAACATGACCAAATGGGGTTTATCCCAGGAATGCAAGGTTGGTTTAACATTTGAACATCCATCAAGGTCATACATCATATTAATAGAATAAAGGACAAAAACCACATGATCGTTTCAGTAGACACAGAAAAGTATCTGGCACAACACCATACCTTTTCATGATAAAAGTACCCAACAGTCTAGCAATGGAAGGGCACTTCCTCAACCTGATAAAGGCCATCTATGAAAAACCCACAGCTAATATCATACTTAATGGCAAAAGGCTAAATACTTTCCCCCTAAGATCAGTAACAAGATAGGATGTCTGCTTTCACCATTTGTATTTAACATTGTGCTGGAGGTTCTAGCTAGGGCGATTAGGCCAAAAAGAAAAAAAAAGAAAAAGAAAAAAGAAATGAAGAAAAGGCATCTAGATTGGAAAGCAAGAAGTAAAACTATTTCTATTTACAGATGATATGATCTTGTATATAGAAGACCCGAATGAACTCACCAAAAAATCTATTAGAGCTAATAAATGAGTTCATCAAAGTTTCAGGATACAGGATTAATATACAAAAATTAGTTGTATTTCTCTACACTAACAATGAAAAACCTGAAAATGAAATTAAGAAAGCAATTTCATTTACATTACCATCAAAAAGAATAATACTCAGGAATAAACTTAACAAAAGCATGTAAAACTAATACTCTCAAAACTACAAAACATTGTTGAAAGAAATTCAAGAAAACCTAAATAAATGGGAAGACATCCCATGTACTTGGATTGGAATATTTAATGTGAAGTTGGCAATACTTCCTAAAGTGATCTACAGATTCAATGGTCCCCATCTATTCCTGTCAAAACCCGAGTTATCTTTTTGCTAAAATTGACAAGCTGATCCTAAAATTCATGTGGAATTTCAAGGGACCCACAGTAGACACAACTGTCTTGAAAGAGAAGAACAAAGTTGGACGATTCACTTTTATCGATTTCAAAACTTACTTCAAATCTACAGTAATTAAGACAGTATTATGGTAGTGGTGTAAGGATAGACATATAGACCAACAGAGTAGAATTGGGAATCCAGAAATAAACCCTTGTATTTACAGTTAGTTGATTTTCAACAAGGGTGCCAAGATAATTGAAGAGGGGAAAGAATAGTCTTTTCAACAAATGGTGCTGGGACAATGGATACTCACGTGTAGGAGTATGAAGTTGGACCCTTACCTCATACCATATATAAAAACTAACTCAAAATAGGTTGTAGACCTAAATTTAAGAATTATGACACTCTTAGAGGAAAACATAAGAGTAAATCTTTATGGCCTTGGATTAGGCAAGGGTTTCTGAGATATGAGACTGAAAGTATAAGTAATAACAAAAATCCTTTGGTCTTCATCAAACTTAAAAACATTTGTGCTTCAAAGGACACCATCAAGGAAGTGAAATAATAGCCCACAGAAGGGAAGAAAACATCTGCAAATCATATGTCTGATAAGGGATTTGTATCCAGAATATATGAAAAACTCTTAAAACTCAACAAGAAAAAGACAAAGGATTTGAATAGATATTTCTCTGAAGAAGGTACACAAGTGGCCAATAAGTACATGAAAAGTTGCTTAACCTAATTAGTAATTAGGGAAATTCAAATCAAAACCACAGTGAGATGCTACTTCAAATCCACTAGCATAGCTGAAACGAAAAAAAAAAAAAAAAGGCAATAACAAGTGTTGGTGAGCATGCAGGGAAATTAGAACTCATATTGGTGGGATCATAAAATGGTGTGACTGGAAAAAGAGTTTGGTGTTCCCTTAAAATGTTAAACACAGAGTTACCATATGACCCAACAATTCTACTCCTAGGTACTCAAGAGAATTGAAAACTTATGTCCACACAAAACATTTATAGCAGCATTATTCATAATAACCCAAAAGTAGAAAGAACCCAAATGTTCATCAGTGGATGAATAGATAAAGTGATTTATCCACACAATAGAACATTATTCAGTAATAAAAGTGAAGTTCTGACACCTGCTACAACATGGATGAACCTTGAAAGCATCATGCTAAGTGAAAGAAGCCAGACACCAAAGGCCACATACTGTATGATTCTATTTGTAAGAAATGTCCAGAATAGGTAAATTCATAGAGACAGAAAGTAGGTTAAAGGTTTCTGGGGTCTATGGGAAGGAGGCAATGGGGAGTGACTGCTAATGAGTGCAGGGTTTCTTTTTGGGGTGGGGTGGGGCAATTCCTGGTAGCCAGGGAGCTCAGGTTGCAGTGGAGAGCCAATGGAATGTTCTCGGTCAGGAACAGCGTGATCTGATTTGCATCTTGGGTGTGGGTCTCCTCCAGTTTGTGCTGCAGGTGCCTGCGAGGCAGGTGGATTACCATACTCAGCTGCACCACTTGAGCCTCCGCCAGCCCCACGTGGAGAGCAGCACGTACCTGAAGGTGCAGTACAATGGGCGGGTGCCCTTTGTGGCAGGCTTGCAGTGGAAGGACACATCCAGGGCCACCCTGTGGAAGTGGGAAGGTGAGTGTCATCTAGGGAGTGTCCTTGGCTAGTGGTGAAGATTTTTGCCCTCTAGGCCTTTGCTCAAGCCTTGCCCAATAACTGGAACACCCTTCCCTTTTGTTTGCCTGGGTAATTCAAGACTCAGACCTCACACGCGTCCCAGGGAACTTAAAATCACATCCTGATTTCTTACCCTCACCGACAGAGCGCTACATTACAGGCCCTTGCCTACTTCTCCAACCTTATCTCACCCTACTTTTCCCATTGCCCATCATCCTGCAGCCCCACTGGCCTCTCTTCTGTTCCCCAGACATACCTCAGGGCCTTTGCACTTGCTGTTCTTTCTCCCTGGAACACTCTTTCTCTCATTTAAAAAATGAATTTACCATGGTTTTATCCTTGAATTAATTTTTTTGAACTAATTTTTATTTTTATTGAAGTAATACATAGTTTAAAAAGTGAATTAGACTATGACTTGGTAATTGTTGAAGATGGGTGAGTGTTATATGGGAGCTCATAATATTCTCTGTGTTCATGTAATATGTACTTGAAAAAATTTTAAGTCTTTAAAAGTTAAAGTTATAACAAATACAGTAATATTCTGCTTCACGTCTTCCAATCCCAGATTTTGCTGAAAATGGCAAGCACTGTAAATTCTTTTTGCTGTTTCTCGTCAGACCCTCCATCTTTTAAAATAATCACACTTATTTCTTGATTTTTCTTTCATAGGCATTCTCAATATGTTTCTTACTAGAGAGGAAGAAAATTTAACTCTTACACCAGCCCCCTTTCACATGCCTATTTCCCTCCATCCCCCTAAAAGAGTTATAGTTTGTTAATATTCAATGTTTACATCATTGTGATGATAAATGTCCCTCACAGCTGAGGCACATGGTATACTAGGATTCTAACATTTTGTTTTTCCTGGAGTTATAATAGCCTTTTTTTCCTGTTTGATTAGTTTTCTATTTTCCTCCTACTGATTATTCCCAGAATTTTTAGCAACAATGCAAAACTCTTCTCCAGATGGTTGAACACGTCAGATTACTTATCAGCTTCAATCAGTTCTCATATTTTTCTTGTAGACCCTCTTCCTGGAGCCTCTGTTCTGCTGCTCCAGTGTAGACCAGTTGCACAGCTGTAGTCCTAGGGCATCCCCTCACTATCATCCTGGGAGTGCCTTCCACTTCTCTGGGTCACAGCCCCTGCTTCTTGCACTCATGTCATCTTCTTTCTTGGTTAACTCTTTTGTTCCGATGGAGTGCATCTTCCAGTAACTTCCTGAGAGAGGGTGCATGGGAGATATATTCATTAGCTAGGGCTGCTTTAACCAATTACCACAAACTGGGTGGCTTTAAACAACAGCAATTTATTCTCTCACAGTCCTCGAGACTAGAATTCTGAAATTAAGGTGTCAGCAGGGCCACTTTCTCTCTGTGATCTTGGGTAGAATCCTTCCCGCCTCTTCCTACTTCTAGCAGTGACCACTGATGCTTGATGTTCCTTGGTTTGTAGCTACATTGCTCTAATCTCTGCCTCTGTTGCCACATGGTGCTCTGTGTGTGTGTCTGTGTCTGTGTCCAAACTCCTCTCTTCATATAAGGACACCACTCATATCAGATTTAGGGCCTCCCCTACTCCAGTATGATCTTATTTTAACTAATTTTATCTTCAATGACCCCATTCCCAAATAAGGTCACATTTTGAGGTACCAGGGGTTAGGACTTCATATCTTTTTGACAGACACAATTCAACCTATAACAGGATGTAAACATTTTGAAACCCTGAATGTTTAAACTGTCTTTTTTTTTTTTTTTTTGATGTGGACCGTTTTTAAAGTCTTTATTGAATTTGTTACGATATTGCTTCTGTTTTATGTTTTGGTTTTTCGGCCGCGAGGCATATGGGATCTTAGCTCCCCGACCAGGGATGGAACCCTCACCCACTGCATTGGAAGGCAAACTCCTAACTACTGGACCACCAGGGAAGTCCCTAAACTGTCTTTATTTGATTTGGCTGAATAGAGAATTCTAGGCTGGAAATTATTTTCCCTTGGGATTTTTGAAGCCATTGCTCCACTGTTGATTTGAATCAGTTGAGAGGTCTGGTGCTATTTGTGATCCATCATCTTTTGTCTATGACCCTTTTCTCACTCTCTGGAAGCTTCCAGGAGCTTCTCTTTATTCCTAGTGTCTTTAAATCTTATGATGATGAGCCTTGGTGTGAATCTCTTTTCATTCACCGTGCTGAGCACTTAGGCCCTTTCCATTTGGGGACACACGATTTGGGTCTTGGTAATTTTCTTGTACAGTTTCTTTGGTAATTTCCTTCCTCTGTGTTCTGAAATTCCTGTTGGTCAGATGTTTTCCTCAGAAACTAAGCCTTTAATTTTCTTTCTTTTCTCTCCTTTGTTCCATCTCTTTGTCCTCTTGTTCTGTTGTGAGGGCTGATTTCCTCAACTTTATCTGCCAGCCCCTCTACTGTTGTTTTCATTTTAGCTAGCTTATATTCCCAAGAGCTCATTTTTTGTTCCTGAAAGTTCTTTTCTTAGAGTGTCCTGCTCCGTGAATGCATTATCTTCTCCTCTCTGAGAGCATAAATTATAGAACTGGGGGGCTTTGGTCTGTTCTCCCTGAGTTTTTTTCTTTTTATTTCTGAAGTTCCTGTTAGTGGCTTTTCCCACATGCCAGGCAAGACTTGGATATGTGCTTTTGTTTGAGAGTCGGTCATTTGGAACTTGTTTGGAAGGATGCTCTATGTGTGTGTGGGGGAGTGCTCTTTTTTAAAAAGTTTATTTTATTGAAGTATAGTTGATTTACAGTGTTGTGTTAATTTCTGCTGTACAGCAAAGTGATTCAGTTATACATATATATGCATTTTTTTCGTATTCTTTTCCATTATGGTTTATCACAGGGTATTGAATGGTTCCCTGTGCTATACAGTAGGGCCTTGCTGTTTATCCATCCTGTATATACTAGTTTGCATCTGCTAATCCCAAACTCCCAATCCTTCCCTCCCTCACCTCCCACCCCCTTGGCAACCACAAGTCTGTTCTCTCTGTCTGTGAGTCTGTTTCTGTTTCATAGATAAGTTCATTTGTATCATTTTTTTAGATTCCACATATAAGTGATATCATATGGTATTTGTCTTTCTCTTTCTGACTTACTTCACTTAGTATGATCATCTCTAGGTCCATCCATGTTGCTGTAAATGGCATTATTTCATTCTTTTTATGGCTGAGTAATATTCCATCGCATATATGTATGTGTGGAGGTGCGTTTGCTGACTGGTGGGCTTCCCTGTTGTGTGGTTGGGTGGGGTCCTGGCTCTCCCTGAGGACCTGGGGCCCATATCTGTGGACCTTTTTTTTTTTTTCGGTTATTCTGTTCTTCTGTGGAGCAATCTTCCCATCTCCTGTGGGACTGGTACCTCAGGGCAGGGCATTGGGCTGCTCTCTATTCAGTATCTATCTCCCTGTTCTCAACTTGGCAGCTCACCCACTGCCCTCTCTGTGTTGGATCCCCCTGCATCCTGGCCTCTCCGCCTCAGTTTCCCCACATAGTGAATCTCCCGTCTCCAGCAGGAGGTGGGGGAGGGTTTCTTCCCTTTGACAGACTCCACTGCCTCTCATTTAGGGCTCAGCTCAATGGTTACGTGTTCATGGGAGCCTTCACTGACCTGCCTGACCTTAGTCTAACTCTCTTTTCCTTCCTAGCACTCAGCATTTTCTACTTAGGTAGGTCTCATTATATGTTTATTTGTTCGAGATCTCTCCCCCATCCCCCTACCACCCCCAAACTGCAAGTTCCATGAAAGCAGTGACTCTGCCTCCTTGTTCACTGCCAAGTCCCAAGTGTCTCGAGCAATATTTACTGAATTAGTCCTTGAGTGATTGGGAGTATTCATTACAAAATATGAGAGGGGTCCAGCAACCTGGTTTTAGTTCATCATGGAAGGGCAAAAGTTTATGCAAAATGTCAACTTTTTGATGATGGCGGTGACTGGTCTTTACTCTTCTGAATGGGTACTTCCTCTATCCCAAGACCCAGGGATCAGTACTGTTGTACCCATTTTACAGATGATGGAAGCATGGGTTCGAAGAGGTCACACAGCTTGGAAGAGTAAAGGCCATGTTCTTGATCACCACACCCCAGTGCCCCCTCTCCAACTGTCCCAGCATTTCTTTTGTCTAATATGTCATCATGAAAAAATGTCAAACATACAGAAAAGTGCAAAGAGTTGTGCAGTGAACACCAACATAATCTCAACCTAGATTCTACCATTAACATTTTACTCCACCTGCCTTCTTACACATCTGCCCACTTATCCGTCCATCTTATTTGTTGGTGCAGGTCAAATTAAGTTGTAAACTTCAGTACAATTTCACTCCTGCATATTTCAGTATTATATCATTAGCTAGAGCGAATTGCACACATCTCCAGGGTACCATTTGATGAGTTTCGACAGGTGCACAGACCCGTGAAACTCAAGCGCCTGCCAAAATTCAGAACGTTACCATCATTCCAGAAAGTTCCCTTAGGCTCCGTCCCAGTCATTCCAAGTTTTTTTTTTTAATTAATTTGGTTGTATTTCTTTTTGTTTGTTTGTTTGTTTTTTTAATTTATTTATTTATGGCTGTGTTGGGTCTTCGTTTCTGTGCGAGGGCTTTCTCTAGATGCGGCAAGTGGGGGCCACTCTTCATCGCGGAGCACGGGCCTCTCACTATCGCGGCCTCTCTTGTTGCGGAGCACAGGCTCCAGACGTGCAGGCTCAGTAATTGTGGCTCACGGGCCTAGTTGCTCCGCGGCATGTGGGACCTTCCCAGACCAGGGCTCGAACCCGTGTCCCCTGCATTGGCAGGCAGATTCTCAACCACTGCGCCACCAGGGAAGCCCCCAAGTTTTGAGATATGCCCATAGTGACCGTGATGAGACTATGGGAGCCTCTAGCTCGCTGCCTGCGCTCCCTTCTTCAAAAGCTCCCTTCTTGCCGGGGATACCAGTTTCTTCCTCTCTGCCTCTCTCAGGAGCCTTGAACCTGGATAGTCCATGGCTGATGGTCTCTGCGGCTCACAGGCTGTACTGGCCCCACAGAGCCACGTTCCAAGCTGTTTTGGAGCTGACGCTGGGCAAGGCCTGGACCCTCAAGAATCTGGTGATGAACATGGCCTGCAAGATCCAGGGCCTCCACAGGGAGGGCAAGATCCACGTCTACACCCCAGCTACCACCTACCTCCGGGTGCGCATGCTGGGCCACACCACCTGCCCCTCACTCCCGCCCCCGCAGACAGGGAGCCTGATTTCCTGCAGTTTAGATCTTCTGTGCAGAGGGTTAAAACCGAGGTCCGGGGTCAATAACAGGTCACAGATGTGTGAAGTCTGGCTCACGCACTATTAACATTCTTCAGAATTTGTTGCCAAGTGAGTTTGGGAGAGGGAAACAAAATAAATCTCAATTTCCCATATTCTTGCTTAGCAGCTGATAAAGTAAAATATTAAAGTAGGTTGAACTGGTACCTCGGAAACAAGTAGACATCAGGCTTTTGCCTAAATCCAGAATGGAAACTTCAAGGATGTAGGTCAGTGTCCCACCACCTGCTCAGTGTAAGTCTGCTTCTTTGCACACGTTTGATCGTTTGACCGTAGAAGCATAACAGAGTTTGGAAGAAAACCAACCAGAGAAGGACTTCCCTGGTGTCACACACGGGAACCTAGCACATCAAGCCTCTCCCTGTGTTGGGATGATCAGCGGACACAGGGTGTGGTCCAGGCCTGACGTGGGCCCAGAAGGAGGCAGCTCGGTGGGTGTGTTAGGGGACAGCTCAGTCCCCTCTGAGGCAGGGGCCAGGTGGCACCAGAGTGGAGTCGGAAGGAGCAGGTGACTCCTGGCAAGCTTAGGGACCCTTAGGAGGCCACTGTGTGACAGACAGAGCCAGGACAGGACACAAGGTGGGGTTGACCAGCCCGTTCCTTCAGATGACCCAGCCCAGGGAGGGGCAGATGGTGGCCTGGCCCGGGAGGTGACAACCGAGGTGGTTTGAAGGTGTAGCTGACTGATTTGCTGACAGATTTGCTGATGGCTTGGTTGGGGGAGGGGGTGAAGAAAAGACAAGTATCCCCAGGTTTTTGGTTCAAGCAGCTGGGTGGAAGCAGGTACCATTTGCTGAAATGGGGAAGCCAGCAGTGAAGGGCCTGCAGGTTCTGGGGGTGACCTGAGGTCAGTGACATAGGGGGTAAGGTCTTGGGGAGTTCTATATTTGTCAGGAGGTTCAGTAATTCCCAAAGCCCATCTGGGCCCCGTCACCTCTCCTCGTGAGTCCCCTGAGGGAACTGCGTGAACAAGGGACAGAGGCCAGCCGGGCACGAGGCACCTTGATGTTCCTAGCAGGGCTTGTGCCGAGGGCGGTGTGCTGGGGCCCACAGCCCAGCACAGGGCTGAAGGGCTGTGCCTACCCCAGCCCCAGTGCAACCAAAGTACCACCCAGCTCCTGCCAGGGCTCTGAACACCATGACGAAGATGCAGGGACAGAAGGCCACCTGCAGGTGTGTGCCCTTCAAGACACGGAGACCCTGCCTGCTAATAACAGTGGCTCAGTGAGATCCTATTCCCTCCTTGAGCTGAAGGGGAGAGAGGGGAAGGGATGGTCTTCTCTGATAACTCAGATTCTCTCTCTGTTCAGGGTTGAGAGAGAGAGAGCAGTTTTTCCTCTTTCCTCATGCCCCTGTACGGAACAACCAATTCTGCTTGGACCCATCGGAAAAGGCCTAGCAGAGATGGCATTGGAGGGGTTTTGAAGGATGAGTGGGAGTTCACCAAGTGGAACTGGGGAGAAAGGGCATCCCAGGAGGAGGAAATAGGGTATGCAAAGGCATTGGTCAGCCTCTTCACCCTCACTGCAGGTTTCCACAGTGACAGCCGTGGCACAGAGCATCTTTCGCAGCTGGAGTGAAGTAGAATCAGCCTGGAGTGCAGCAATGCAGGGTGAGATCCATGCCGAGAACAGCCAGGACCGTAAGATCCTTCACTGCTGGTTGAAGGGCCCCCAGCAGGAGTTGAATTTAACGGTGGCCTACAGGCATACAGAGCAGGTAAGGGTCCAGGCGGCCCGTGCTGGAGGCTCTGCCATCGAGAGACCCCAAATCCATCACCTGGGATGGGAAAGGGCTACTAGCTTGGCCTGTGACCTTGGGCCTCCCTGAGCCTCAGTTTCTTTATCTGTAAAATGGACCCCAGCCATATTAGCACAGACCCCAGAGCAAAGGTCAGCCACCTGGAGCTGGAAGCCCAAGTCCTTTGTTCCTGCTGGGCACCTGCGGAGGTCTGGCCATGGCAGTGTCCCTGTGCCACCTCGTGGTCTGATGAGGTGGAGGCAGCAGCCCTTCTCGGGTGGTCATTCCCAGGGTGATGAGCGGGCAGTGGGAGCTGCCCCTGGTGACCCCCAGGGCAGGATGTTTAGCAGCTTGGACCCTGCGGGCATCCCTCTGCATCAGCCTGGTCCTCGTTGCAGCCATGGAAGAGCCACGTGTTGCTGACGGCTCTGGGGGCCAGTGCCGGGGGCCAGCCTCAGGGCCTGCAGTTGGAGGGCGAACTGGAGGAGCTAATGCAAGACAGGAGGTTGTACCAGAAGCAGGGGACTTTCTTCCTTAGGTATGTTTGGCCCCTTCCCGCAGGCCGAGTCCCCTGAGGTGTGGTGCCGGCCTGGCTCTCCCCTTCTCCAGCGTGGAGGGTCACCAGGGAGCAGGGTGTGCAGTGCTGCCTGGAGGGGCCCAGACAGAACCCAGAGCTCAGAGACGAGTTGCCCCCCCCGAAAGCCCCCATGTCCCTCACCCCCTTCCATTAGTGTGCTACGGTGGGCACAGAAATCAGTCTCCTCACCCCAGCCTGAAAGCTGCTCTGGGGAACCATTTCAGTTCTTGGAGGCACAGGGGTTAAAAAGCTTGTTCTTTGTGGGGGGCGAACAGCACAGGGTTGGAGTCAACAGCCTGAAGTCCAGGCTGCGCACTGACCAGCTGGGGGACCTTAGCCATCTACTGTCAAAACAACAGCAATAACCCAAAAGTAACAGCAACTGTCATTTGCAAAGGTCTCATTCATTTCTTTATTTCATGTATATTTATTGAGCACCTAGTATATGCCAAGCACTTTTCTGGGCCTGTGGAGAACAGCAGAGAGTAAAAAGGACAGAAATCCTTGCCCCTAGGGCGTTTGCATTCGTGGCACATACATTATCCCTAATAACCCCACCGCTGTGTGAGTTGGGTATTATTATTTTAGCCCCCACTTGACAGATGGGAAGACTGAGGTACAGAGAAGTCAATCAAGTCCTTTGCTGCCCAAGGTCACAGAGCTAGTGAAAGGCTGAGCCTGGATTCCAGCCCCAGTCTGTGTGACTCCAGACCCCATGTGCAGCCTGGACCCTGAGTCTCTGCTGCCAAGTGGTGACCCCAGTTGTGTCCAGCTCACTGGGTTGTTGAGAGGGCACAGCGGGATGGTGAATGGGTGTTGATTGGCAAATGTAACGCACAGGGTTGATGTGTGTCCTGATGTTCTTCTCCTGTCTGTGACAAAGTCTTAATTCTGCAAGACAGTGACAGGCCCAGTCTGAGCCCCTGGGCCACAGTTGTCCCCTGACCCTGCCAGCTGCTTTAATGACTTCAGCCTGTTTCCCCCTCTCCACGCCAGGCACCCTTGGACTCTGCCCGTCCCGCAAAGCATCCTCCTGCAGGAGACCTTCACGGCAGACAGGCAGCACCAGCGTTACTCCCTGGAGACGAGGGTTGTCCTGGATGGCCAGGAGGAGACCCTGCAGACCGTGGTCCTGGGCTACCAGGCCGGGCACCCATACGTGAGTGGGCTCTAGGGTGCAGTGGGAAGGGGCCTGAGAGCGGGAGGGAGGGCCCCATCCGCCTCTGACCCATCTCTGTGTGTGTGTGGTTGTCCCTCCCAGGTCTGCGCGGGCCTGAGCCACCCATACAACGGCAAGGCCATCCCCAGGAACGTGGAGGGGTGCGTGGTTACGTGGAACCGGCACATCGTAAGTGAGGATCCCAGAGACCTTTCCACCCCAGCGGTCCCCAGTTCAAGCTGTCATCTTCTCTCAGCTGGATGAACAAAACATTCCCCTGCCTGAGTTTTCTGTTCCACTTTCTCTGCCTGATCCAACCTACTTGACATTAGTGTTCCTAGGAGTGAAACTCATTTTGCCTCTGTGTCCTTAGCAAGTTATCTCATGTCTCTGGACCTCAGTTTCCTCATCTGTACAGTGGAGACAGCAATACTCTTACACAGTGGTTGTGAGGATCAAAGTGTAGTACAGTGATCTCTCTCGGTACTTACGACATGGCCATAGGCCCTCATCCAGGTCTCCTTCCTGATCCCTCTAGGAGTGGCATCTCTGGGAGGTGACTGCATTCTCCAGCAAGCATTTATTGGCACCTACTGTGTGCTGGGCCCTGGACAAGGAAGACAGTGGTGGTTTCTCCCTTGTGGGCTATCCAAAGGCCTGAGGGTGAAACCGGGCCAGCTGTTGAGCATGGAGACCTGTGATTCTGGGGCCTCACTTCCCCGCTTGTTGAAGTGGGCTGTAAGCAGCCCCCAGGTTTGGGAGCTGAAGTCCTTGGAGCTCCTGAGGGGAAACAGCGGGCAGGACGGCCACCCAGAACACCTGCAGAAATGTTTCCCAGTGATGTGTACTGTTTCTAAACCAGACATTGCAAAATGGTGACGTGGGCCGAATCCAACCTGCAGATGTGTTTTGTTTGGCCCGGTCAGAATTTAAATTAAAAAAATAATAAATTATCAACATTTAAAATCAGAAGACTGGGAGTAAAACCCGGATCTCTGCTCCTAATTTAAAATAATCGGAAGATCTGACCCACCCGCCAACAACAGGCTAGAAACAAGTAGATGGGGATCCTTTAATGTAGTTTAATTTGGCTGTCTGTTGTTTTTAAAACCCTGTCTTTGTTTAATGACACACATTTTTCTCTTCTCTTGGACCTTTGTTTATTCTCCCTCCATCCAGGCTCTAAAATAAAGCCGTGTATTCTTTTGAAGACGTACACCAATGATAAAATTCTGTAGCAAGAAATTTTTAACTTCTCAGTCAGCACAGGTGGGAAAAGATGGCAACCTGCTACTTGTATGTTGCGTGGGCAGAAGCTAAATGGTTGTTGAGTGAATAAGTGATTAGCTATGTGTATGCGTTTCCTATTGCTACTATAACAAATTACCACAAACTTAGCGGCTTAAAACAACACAAATATATCTTACACTTCTGGAGATCTGAAATCCAAAATGGGTTTCACTTGGCTAAAATCAAGGTGTTGCCAGGATTGCATTCTTTCTAGAGGCTCCAGGGGAGAATCTGTTTCCTTGCCTTTTCTAGCTTCTAAAAGCCACCCATGTTTCTTGGTTCATGGTCCATTTTGCTAAAAGCTAGCAGAGTAGCATCTTCCACTCTCTCTGACTGTGACCCTCCTGCCTCCCTCTTATAAAAACCCCTGTGATGGGAATTCCCTAGTAGTCCAGTGGTTAAGCCTCCATGCTTCCACTGCAGTGGGCATGGGTGCAATCCCTGGTCGGGGAACTAAGATCCTGCATGCCACGTGGCATGGCCAAAAAAAACCCCCAAAACAAACAAACAAAAAAACCCCTTGTGATTAGCCCACTGGATAATCCAGAATAATCTCCCCATCTCAAGATCCTTAACCACAAAGTCCCTTTTTCCCTGTAAGGTTACAAATTCACAGGTTCCAGGGTTGAGGACATGGATATCTTTGGGAGGGCGGATATTATTCTGCCTGCCACACTGTGAGTTAAACATTCTTCCACTTAGCATGGCTTTGGCTTTGGGGTTTCAGGCTACAACTACAACTAGTGATTCTGTGTTCTTCTAGATATTTATTGAGCACCTACTATGTGCCAGGTCCTGTGCTGAGTGTTAGGAATATAGCAGTGAATAGAACAGACTAATACCAGGGTGCTCCCTGTGAATGAGACACAGGCCCTCAAGCCCACCCCACTAATCCTACCTGTGGGCTCTGGAGTTTACCATACCTGTTCAAAGACTCCATGTGTACCTGCCCTGCACTTTCTCTCCTGTGAGCAGGACAGTGTAGACTGTGCCTTCACCCATCAATCTTGGGAACCACTTTAACTGCTGGGTTCCAAGGGTGGCCTCTGCAGGCACTCAGTGATGGGAAGTCCCCTCTCTCAGGGCCGTTGGTTCTTGTACACCCAGGCTAAGAACAAGGACGTCGAGGTCACTCTGAAAGTCAACCAGAAAGTCTTGCTGCACTTAAAGGGTCTGCACCATGACCGATCTCGGCGTGGGGAAGTCTGGCACAGCCTGGCCCTGGATGTGGCTCACTCCTCCCAGGTACCCATCCCCGCATCGGGCAAATGCTGGTTGGTGGCCTCCAGGCAGAACTTGACTGTTGGTGAGAGTAAAGGGTACTGTCTGTTCCTTCCTAGCTGAGGTTCCCCCAGGCCCTGAGTTTGGATGGGGACATTGTCTTCAGGCGGAGTCACCAGGGAGCATTTGACTGCGGTGTGGATGCACGGGCTGTCATCAACCACAACGTCATGTCCCAGGTCAGAAGACTGAGTTCTGCCTCCTTGCTGAGGGAGAAGGGGATTTAATGTTAGCGAGCAGATGTCCTGTATGGGACAGCACAGGAGGTGGCAGGGTGGCCCTGGCAAACTGACAACACAGCCCTTATTTTGGCAGCATGCATGTGATGAATCAGGATGCACTATTGTAATAAAAGTTTGCTTAACTGTGAAAGTTTATTCCCCAGTCACGTCACAGTTCAGTGTGGCTCTGCTCCGCAGTCAATCAGGGACCCAGGCTCCCTCCACCTTGTGGTTCTGCCCAGCTGGTGGATGGTGAGAAAGAGGGTGAGAATTATGCAGGAGGTTTTCATTGGCCAGGCCCATACGTAGTCCATGCCACTCCTGCCCACAGTCCATTGGCCAGAACTCATCACATGACCCCACCCAGCTGCAAGGGAGGCTGGGAAATGTAGTTTTAGCCATGTGTCCTGGAGGGAGAGGAAATACATTTTGGTAAATATATAGCAGCCACTGTAGGTATATTCATTAATTCACCATATACAGATTGTGTCTTTGCTGTGTGCCAGGCTCTGTGTGATGTACCAGGGCTGCACAGATGACTGTGTTTCTATTCCCATCTCCAAGGAACTTTCAAGTTCAAATCCCAGCTCCACTGCTGACTTGCTGTGTCACCTTGGGTAAATTACTTAATCCCTCTGAGCATCAGTTTTTCCAGCTGTGAAATGGGAATAGTAATACCAGCATATGAGAGCAGGGGTGATGATTAAATAAGACGATAATTGTAAAGCCAGCTTCCCAGTGCCTAGTTCATGGCCAGGGTCAAATAAATGGCAGCCGTGGACATGGGAGGCGTGAGCAGGCACCCTGGCAGGGGAAGGAGGGGGTGCAGGGTCCCAGAGCTGTCCTCCCAGCCCTGTGTCTTGGGCCTCACTTCTCAAGCTTCCGAGTAATGCAGCCTCAGTGAGATTTAGGCTGAGAACCATCCAGGGAGGGTGGTGGCTTCTGGCATCTGCCGTGGGGCCCGGGTTTGGGGCAGACTCTGGAATGACCTGTCTCTCCTCCGTGCCAGCCAGCCACCTTCTGGGATTCTGCATCTCATTCTTCTGCTCCCTCTGACCCTGCTTCTCCAACTCCCCCTCCCAACAGGTCTCAGTCCAGCTGAACGGGTCTGACTCCCACTTGGTATTTTCCCTCCAGCTCAGACATCCCCACAGACCAACATTTCCTCCAAACTTACAGGTATGGATGGTGGTCCCTTTGGGATGACCTCAACTACCTGCCAAGTGTTGTCTCCAAGCAGCCAGCTTGCTGGGAGATGGGGCGGAAGGAAAGGAGGATGGAGACCCCGGGGAGGGAGCAGAGGGAGGGCCACATCACGATGTTAAGCTTAGCCAGACAGCCCCTCCAGAATCAAGAACAGATGGCAGGGAGGTTTCCAGATCCATCATTTGGAAGTGATTGTCCAGGCAAGAAGGGTTTTCAGTTCCCTGGCAGGGCGTGTGTGTGTGTGTGTGTGTGTGTGTGTGTGTGTGTGTGTGTGAGAGAGAAAGGATCACATTTCACCCTTGAAAATGGAGAGAAGCAGAATTGTCCTCAAACCCTGTCCTATAGTTGGATTTGGAAGAAGCTGTATGATCCTTCAGAATGGCTTTTTCAACCCCAGAGTCTTTTGCCCAGTGTGAGGTAGAAACACTAAAGGGTTTCACTCTACAAGGAAAGGAAGGGGCAGAGAAAGGAGACCAGGTGGGAAGGTTGTGCTCTGCTCTCCCAGGGCTGGCTCCTTAGAAAGCCCCCCATGTCGGTTGCTTCCCTAAGGAACCCGTGTGTACTGTGTATGCAGGAATTAGGCCGTGGGCTGGGGAGATGGAGGTGTAGATGGGTAATCCCAACGGGGGTGAGGACTGGAATTCGATAGCAATTTTTAAATGCCTGCTGTGCCTGTGGGTTTTGAAAACTTGAGTGGAGCCTGAGAAGGGCTCTGAATTATGGAAACTGATCATTCTCAGAGGCACGTTTTTTCACATGTCGGCATCTGTGAAATCAGATGTGTCTTGAAATCCACGCTGGTTCATTGTTTCATTAGCAGCCTTTTCACTTTCCAGGAGATAAATAAAATCATGGTACATCTGAGGGCAGCTGGCATCTAGGATTTGAAACCGTGCCGTCGCTGTCATCAGTTGTAACGGGAGCCGATGTCCGTTGAGTGTTTACTGTGTGCCAGGCTCTGTTCTGTACCCTTTATGTGGATCATCTCACGGACGCCTCGTGGTGCTGCTGTCTCGGCATTCTGCAGATGAGACTCTGAGACAGAGAGAGGTGACGTGACCTGTACAAGGTCACGGAGCGCATAAGTGCAGGATCTTGTATGGCGACCCAGGCAGTCTGGCTGCAGAGCCCATGCAGCCTCCGGCACTCAGGGCGGGTGGTGGGTGGGTGGTCCTGCTGGAAGCATGGATGCTGGGTCACCTAATGGGTTCGTACTTTATTATTACTTTTTTTTTTTTTTTTTTAATTTTATAGCTACTTTATTTATTTATTTATTTATTTTTTTAATTATTTTTGGCTGTGTTGGGTCTTCGGTTCGTGCGAGGGCTTTCTCCAGTTGCGGCAAGCGGGGGCCACTCTTCATTGCGGTGCGGGGACCGCTCTTCATCGCGATGCGCGGGCCTTTCACTATCGCGGCCCCTCCCGTTGCGGGGCACAGGCTCCAGACGCGCAAGCTCAGTAGCCGTGGCACACGGGCCCAGCTGCTCCGCGGCATGTGGGATCTTCCCAGACCAGGGCTCGAACCCGTGTCCCCTGCATTAGCAGGCAGACTCTCAACCACTGCGCCACCAGGGAAGCCCCTATTATTACTTTTTAAAGCAGCAGAATCCTTTGCTCACATTATCTCTGTGATTGAATGGGGGCTGGGGATGGGGGCAGGAGCCTGGCCTTCTCAACACCATCCTCCCTCTTGAAATCCCTCCGGGGTATCTTTTCACTGGTGTTTCACAACCTAATTTTCATTATTGCCTCCCTGCCCAAGGAGACTTTTTAGACTTTTTTTTCCTCTAATCGTCCCTTTTATGAAAATTTAAGTCCACAGATGTCCTATATTTCTGTTATGTGCTGATGCATACCTATGCCTTATATAAGACGTTGTTTTTTTTAACCTACCTGCTAAGAACCAATTATGCATTTAGGGCGATATTGCCCCTGTTGAGAATGCACACTCTGTAGGACCCCTCAGGCCCACAGAAGCCAATCAGAGAAAGAACGGTGTACCCTGGACCTTCCCAACCCAAGCTGCGTGTTGGAATCACCTGGGGAGCTTTTAGAACATACCTGGACCCCAGCCTGGAGATGCTGAGTTGATTAGTCAGGGGGTCGCAGGCACACTTTTAAAAAAAATTAATAAACTTCATTTTTTAGAGCAGTTTTACGTTTACAGAAAAATTGAGCAGAAAGTACAGAGAGTTCCCATATAGCTCCTTTCCCCATAATACGGTTTCCCCTCTTATTAACATCTTGCATTAGTGTGGTACATTTGTTAAAATTGATGGACCAGTGTTAATTTATTATTAACTAAAGTCTATAGTTCACGTTAGGGTTCACTCTTTGCGTCGTACGTTCTGTGGGTTTTGCCAAATGCATAACGTCGTATATCAGCCTTTACTGTATCATACGGAGTAGTTTCACTGCCCTAAAAATCCTCCTCAACCCACCGATTCCTCCCTCCCTCTCTCTTAACCTCTGGCTGCCACTGAGCCATTTTCTCTTTTTGGTTTTACCTTTTCCCTGACCGTCATATAGTTGGACTCATTCAGTATGTAGCCTTGTAATAAAAGATTGGCTTCTTTCGTTTAGAATATGCAGTTACATTTCCTTCATGTCTTTTCATGGCTTGATAACTCATTTCTTTTTATCACTGAATAATATTGCATTGCATGGATCTACAGTTTATCAATTCAAATATGGAGGGACCAGGCATACTTATAAAAGCTTCCCACGTGATTGTAATGTGCAGACCGGGCTAGGCCAGTTTCTACCCCGTAGATGGGGAAACTGAGGCCCAGATCAGGAAAGGGGCTTCAGGTCCTGCAGAGCTGGTGGAGGAGTGGGCCTCGCTGCTCCCACCCCTACTCCTCCCCGCCCCCCGACCATTGCCCTGGTCAAGCCTTTGCTCCAGCCTGACCCCAGGTGTGGCCCTCTCCTTATGCACTGGGCACTCTCCCCTTTGACCTCCAGAGCTTCTAGGGGTCCTCTGGGCCCCAGGGCACACAGTTAGGAGAATGCTTTTCTGTAACTGAGCTGCACAGGGGTCCTCTGCTTTCCCCAGCAGCCCCCTTTCAGGCACAAGCATGAGATTTAGAGCCAGGCAGGCCCAGGTTGAATATGTGATCCTCTCTGAGCCTCAGTTTCCCCATTTGTAAGAAAGTAATCCCACTTCATATGTGGTGGAAAGGACAAGATGAGACTCTGTTCCTGGGCCAGGAGCTGGGGTCAGGGACGGCTGTCCCCCATTCTTCTCTCTGTCTCATTTCTCTTCCTGAGTGTTTGCAGTCCGCTACATTGGATGATGCTCAGAGCTGGAGTGGCTCAGGAAGACTTCCTGGAGGAAGGGGCCCTCCTGCATTCCCAGCTCCCACAGACCCTTCCTGTCCCCCCTCCACTTCTGAGCTCTCTCCTGCCTCCCTGCAGGTGCAGGCAGCTGCTGGGCGCTACAGAGAGCGCAGCCTCAACGGCTCCCTGTCTGTGCACGTGTCTGGTGAGGTGCTTGTTCTGCTGGAGGCCACCGCCAGCCAGGATACCTGGAGGAGCAGCCGGGGCTGGGGCATGGGCATCCTCCTCCGCCAGGAGGTCCTCAGAGCCCCCAGAGCTGTTCAGCTGCAGCTGTCCGGCAAGGTCGCCCCAGACAGGTGCCCATCCCCAAATGGCCTGTGAGGGGTGAGGGGGCCTCCGAGGTCAAAGGCCTGGCGTCCTGGGAGATGGAAAATCATTACCCAGAGGTGCCTTCTGGAACCATGCCTGAATTACCCCCGTTTGTGCCATTCTTGATTTTTAAGGCTTTGAGGGAATGGAAGGGAGGAGGCATTCATTTTTCCACTTTGATCTGTTTTCTTTTTTAGTTACAACAGCATTCATGTTAGATGACTTGAAAGATTATAATAATGAATAAGGAGTAAAACAAAAATCACTAGAGGCAGTCACGGGGAATATGTTGGTGTATTTCCCTCCAGTTTGTCATCTCTGACTATATTTTCACATAATGACATGTTCACTATGATATGGCCTGGGATAAGGGAGCCAGCCTGGGTTCAAATCCCAGCTCTGCCATTGCTGCCTCGGGAACCTTGGGTGAGACACTGTGCTCTTCTGTGCCTCAGTTTCTCAACCTGCTTCTTAGGGTTGTCCTAGAATTAACTGGACAGCACGTGTGAATTCCAAACCAGCTTCTGGCCAGCGAGAACGTTCACTTCCAGCTGCCATAGAGCTGCTCCTTTGAGTACGTCACTTTCTGGCACATATTAGGTCTCTGTTAAATGTTAGTTTCCTTTTTCCTCTGCTGTCCTAGCTTTGGCAGCTTTTTTGAATTCAAGGAGATTTAAGGCTTTGGACATGGTCCTAGATAACCCTGACCTGGAATTACCATCTACGGCTGTCTGTCCGCCTGCCTATTCATCCACCTGTCCGACTGCGCAACCTTATTCCCAATCTAGAAAGGGTTTGAGGCAGATTATGAAAATATATATTGTTCTAGGTCAGGAATTAGCAAACTTACAGGAAAGGGCCAGATGGTAAATACTTTTGGACCTGTGGGCCATGTGGTCTCTGTTGCAAGTACTCGTAGATGACATGTAAATGAATGGGTGTGGCCGAGTTCCAATAAAACTTTATTTACTAAACGGGTTGGGCTGGTTTTGGCCCACAGGTGCATAGCTTGCCAACCCTTGTTCTGGGTTTTAAAAAAACACATAAGGAAATTAGGGTGAAGGGAAGGAAAAATGGGAAGGTGCTCAAAGTGGCATTGGTAAACAAAATGCATGCCATTTTCTAGAGTGGAGCTGAAGATTTGGCTCTGGGCTTCCTAGTAGCCAGTGCAAAAAAAGAGAAACCAACCAATGGCATTTTTGCAAACAGTGCCTTTCCTTATGGGAAAACACACACACCCTCACATACCTGTGTGAATGCTCACCAGGGAAAGCATGGCTGATCTTGTTCCTGGTCTTGGTACTTGAGGGAAGTATCTCTTATGGTGTCCTATCAATGACATACCACAGGGATGGTAGGGACCAGGTCCCCTGCCCCAGTTCTCCAGGAGGTGTAACAGCAGGCTCCCTGGGGCTGTTTTCCCTTGTCCCTCACCAGAATAACATGCATCGATACCTCACTAGCAATGTCAGCTCATCAACATCAGTAGTTCCATTTTTGCCTGCACTTTACAGAAGACGAAACTGAGGTTCAGGGAGGTCATGTCCTTGTGCAAAGGCCACACAGTGAGTGAGCGGCAGCAGTGGGATTCGAACCCACGTTTGACCTCAAGGCCCATGATCTTGACCCCTATTACCCTGTATCCCTGTGGGCTGAGGGCCAGTAAGGCAGTCCCTTGATGGGGCTGGAGAGTGGGGTTCAGGAATGCACCTCTTATGGCCTGGCCTACTTATTTGAAGGGGAAAAATACCATCTGCCTGCAGGGATAGATGCCAACGTTTTCCATGCCCCCATCACTTTCCTTCCTAGGATTTGGCTGTTTTCCAAGGCACTGCTAGACCACAACACAGTGCAGCTTTTTCTCAAGGCATCTGAAGAGCAGAGGGGAGGCCAGGTCCTGACCCTGCAGAGCCGAGCCCAGCACACCTGGGCAGCCGTGCCCCGTCTTCTGACCCTCACAGGTGTGCTGAAGCAGAAGGAGACACTCACAGAAGGTGAGAGCCTGGGGAACGCCATGGGGCAGGGACAGTGGGGATCTGGCAAACACTTTCTGTGGGTCCACAGCGTAGATGAAATCCTACACATTTTCAAGTCCACTGATGCTCTGTTCCGGTATCTCACACACTGGTGAAATCCCTCCGTCAGAAATTAATACCCGTTCAGACAAAGTGAATCTTCTGCTATCTAAATACTAAACAGGCTTCCTTGTGCAGGACTTGTCAGAGCCTTAACATGCTAATGGACATTGGAAATAACCAGGAAGGAGAGTTGGGTTCAGTGTTTGCCAAACAAATTTTTTCTAACACTTTTTTTTCTTCCAGTTGTATTGAGATGTAATTGACAAGAAGCACTGTATAAGTTTGCGTACCACATAATGATTTGTCTTCCATACATCAGGAAATGATTATCACAGTAAGTTTAGTGAACATCCGTCATCTCACACAGACACAAAATTAAAGAAATAGAAATAAAATTTTTTCTTATGGTAAGAACTCTTAGGATTTAGTCTCTTAACAACTCTCATATATAACACAGAGCAGTGTTAATTACAGTTATCATGTTGTACATTGTATTCCTAGTACTTATTTATCTTATAACTGGAAGTTTGTACCTTTTAAAAAAAATTTTTTTTTGAAGTATAGTTGATTTACAATGTTGTGATAATTACTGATGTACCGCAAAGTGATTCAGTTATACATATATACACATTCTTTTTTTAAACATTCTTTTCCATTATGGTTTGTCATAGGATATTGAATATACTTCTCTGTGCTATACAGCAGGACCTTGTTGTTTATCCATTCTATATATAAAAGTTTACATCTGCTAACCCCAACCTCCCACTCCATCCCTCTCTCAACCCCCTCCCCCTTGGCAACCACCAGTCTGTTCTCTATATCCATGATTCTGTTTCTGTTTCAAAGATAGGTTCATTTGTGTCATCTTTTAGATTCCACATATAAGTGATATCATATGGTATTTGTCTTTCTCTTTCTGACTTACTTCACTTAGCATGATAATCTCTAGTTGCATCCATGTTGCTGAAAATGGCATTATTTCGTTCTTTTTTTATGGCTGAGTAGTATCCCATTGTATATATGTACCACATCTTCTTTACCCATTCATCTGTCGATGGACATTTAGGTTGTTTCCATGTCTTGGCTATTGTGAATAGTGCTGCTGTGGACATAGGGGTGCATGTATCTTTTTGAATTAGAGTTATGTCCAGATATATGCCCAGGAGTGGGATTGCTGGATCATATGGTAACTCTATTTTTAGTTTTTTGAGGAACCTCCATACTGTATTCCACAGCGGCTGCACCAACTTACATTCCCACCAAGAAGTTTGTACATTTTGATTACCTTCATTCAATCCCCCCCACATCCTCCACCTCTGGTAACCACAAATCTGATCTTTTTTTAAAAAATTGAAGTAAAGTTGATGTACAATATTATATAAGTTACAGGTGTACAATATAGTGATTCACAATTTTTAAAGGTTATACTCCATTTAAAGTTATTATAAAATATTGGCTATATTCCCTGTGTTGTACAATATATTCTTGTAGCTTTTTTATTTTATACATAATGGTTTATACCTCTTAATCCCCTACCCCATTCTTGCCCGTCCCCCCTCCCTTCTCCCCACTGGTAACCACCAGTTTGTTCTCTATATCTGTGAGTCTGTTTCTTTTTTGTTATATTCACTAGTTTGTTTAATTTTTAGATTCCACATATAGGTGATATCATACAGTATTTGTCTTTCTCTGTCTGACTTATTTCACTTAGCATAATACCCTCCAAGTCCATCCATGTTGCTGGAAATTGCAAAATTTCATTCTTTTTTTATGGCTGGGTAGTATTCCACTGTATATATATACCACATCTTCTTTATTCATTCATCTGTTAATGGATGAATTGCTTCCATATCCTGGCCATTGTAAATAGTACTGCTATGATCATTGAGGTGCATGTATCTTTTCGAATTAGTGTTTTCATTTTTTGGGGTATATACCCAGGAGTGGAATTGCTGGGTCATATGGTCATTCTATTTTTAGTTTTTTGAGAAACCTTCATACTGTTTTCCATAGTGGCTGCACCAATTTACATTCCCACCAACAATGTACGAGGGTTCCCTTTTCTCCATGTCCTCGCCAACATTTGTTATTTGTTCTTTTTGATGATAGCCATTCTGACAGATGTGAGGTGATATCCATTGTGGTTTTAATTTGCATTTCCCTGATGGTTAATGATGTTGAGCATCTCTTTCATGTGCCTATTGGCCATCTGCATGTCCTCTTTGGAAAAATGTCTATCCTCTTCAGAAAAATGTCTGTCCATTTTTTACTCGGGTTGTTTGTGGGTTTTGGGGGTTTTTTTTTGATGTTGAGTTATATGAGCGATTTATATGTTTTGGATATTAACCCCTTATCAGTCGTATCATTTGCAAACATTTTCTCCCATTCAGTAGGTTGTCTTTTTGTTTTGTCGATGGTTTCATTTGCTCTGCAAAAGCTTTTAAGTTTAATTAGGTCCCATTTGTTTATTTTTGCTTTTATTTCCTTTGCTTTAGGAGACAGATCCAAAGAAATATTGCTATTGATATGATTTATGTCAAAGAGTGTTCTGACTATGTTTTCCTCTAGGGGTTTTATGGTTTCTGGTCTTACATTTAGTTCTTTAATCCGTTTTGAGTTTATTTTTGTGCATGGCGTTAGAGAATGTTCTAATTTCATTCTTCTACATGTAGCTGCCCAGTTTTTCCAACACCACTTATTGAAGAGTAATCTCTTTTTCTATGAGTTTGTTTCTGAAGTATAATTTTGAAGTATAATTGAAGTACAACACTATGTTAATTCCTGTTACACAACACAGTGACTCAATATTTCTGTGTTTCAAACTGATTACGATAAAAGTCTAATTATGATATGTCACCATACAAAGATATTGCACAGTTATTGACTCGATTCCCCACATTGTACATTTTATACCCATGACTCATTTATCTCGCAGCTGGAAGTTTGTGCCTCTTAATCTCCCTCACCTATTTCTCTCTTCCTCCCCTCCCCACCTCCCCTCTGGCAACCACCTGTTTGTTCTCTGCATCTGTGACTCTGTTTCTGTTTTATGTTTGTTTGCTTACTTGTGTTTTTTTTTTAAAGATTCAACATATAAGTGAAATCATACAGTTTTTGTCCTTCTCTGTCTGACTTATTTCACTTAGCATAATACCCTATAGGTCCATCCATGTTGTCAGAAATGGCAAGATTTCATTCTTCTTATGGCTGAGTAGTATTCCATTTTATATATATATATATAGACATACATACACACACTACATCTTCTTTATCCATTCATCTATCAATGGACAGTTAGGTTGCTTCCATATCTTGGCTATTGTAAATAATGCTGCAATGAACATAAGGGTGCATATATCTTTTCTAATTACTGTTTTCATTTTCTTCAGATAAATACCCAGGAGTGGATTTGCTGGATCATATGGTAGTTCAATATTTAACGTTTTGAGGAATTTCCATACTGTTTTTCAAAGTGGCTACATTTAATACTTTTTATTTTGACATGATTTCAGATTTACAGAAAAGTGGCAAGAATATTACAAAGAATCCCATAGGCTCTTTACCTAGCTTCACCAATTATTGACATTTATCACAATTGCTTTATCATTTTTATTCTCTCTGTCTGTTTTTCTGTCTCCCTCTATATGTGTGTGTGTGTGTGTGTGTGTGTATAAGACATTATTATTTGCATATAAGTTTTTTTTGGCCAAGCCATGTGGCATGCGGGATCTTAGTTCCCCCACCAGGGATCGAACCTGCGCCCCCTGCAATGGAAGCACAGAGTCTTAACCACTGGACCGCCAGGGAAGTCCCTAAATTTTTTTATTCTTGAACTGTATGGTACTAAGCTGCAGGCATGATAGTTCTTCACCCCTAAATAGTTCAATGTTTATTTCCTAAAAATAAAGACATTCTCCTACATTCCACAATACAGTTCTCAAAATCAGAAAATTAACATTTATATAATGCTGTTATCTACAAACCTTATTCAGATTCCACCAATTGTCCCATTAATGTCCCTTATAGTAAAAGAAAATCCTGAATTGTGCATTACATTTAGTTGTATTGTTTCTTTGGTCTCTTTTATCCTGGATCAGTTCCTCTGTATTTCCTTCTCTTTCATGATTATATTTCAAAGGGTACAGGGCAGTCAGTTTGTAGAATATCCCTCATTTGGGGTTTGTTGGATGCTTCCTCATGACTATTTTCAAAAAAGCCTTGTTGGCAGAATACCACCTGATGTCAGTTTGTCCCGGTGCTACTGGTGACATCAGTTTTGATCACCTGATTAAGGTAATGTCTGCAAAGTTTCTTCACTGTTAAGCATTTTTCCCCTTTGTATGCTAACTTCATAAAACAAGTTGAGAAATATTTTCTTCCCTTCTATTTTCTGAAAGAGTTTGTATAAGATTAGTGTGAATGCTCCCGTAATTGTCTGATGGACTCTAGGAGAGAAGCCATCTGGACTTTTCTTTGTGGGAATTTTTTTTTTGAAAATGAATAGATATATAAAGCTATTCAGCTTTTCTATTTCATCATGTGTCAGTTTGCATAAGTTATATTTTTCAAGGAATTTGTCCATCTCCACTAAGTAGTCAAATTTATTGGCATAGTTCATTATATGTATTATAATCCTTTTCATGTATGCAGGATCTATAGTGATATGCTTGCTTTCATCACTAATAGTTGTTACTTGTGTTCCTTCTCTCTCTTCCTTATTAGTCTAACTTGGATTTCATCAATTTTGTTAATCCTTTCAAAGAACCAAATTTTGGTTCTGTTAATTTTCTCTCTTGTCTCTTTTCAATTCCCTTGCTTTCAGCCACTATCTTTATTATTTCCTTTCTTACACTTAATTTGGGTTTACTTTACTCTTCTTTTTTTAATAAATTTATTTATTTTTGGCTGCGTTGGGTCTTCGTTGCTGCACGGGCTTTCTCTAGTTGCGGTGAGTGGGGGCTACTCTTTGTTGCGGTGCGCAGGCTTCTCATTGCAGTGGCTTCTCTTGTTGCGGAGCATGGGCTGTAGAGTATGCGGGCTTCAGTAGTTGTGGCTCGTGGGCTCAGTAGTTGTGGCTCGCAGGTCCTAGAGAGCGCGGGCTCAGTAGTTGTGGCACACGTGCTTAGTTGCTCCGCGGCATGTGGGATCTTCCCAGACCAGGGCTCGAACCCATGTCCCCTGCATTGGCAGGCGGATTCTTAACCACTGCGGCACCAGGGAAGACCCTTTTGCTCTTTTTTTATAGTTTATTTATGGCAGATCCTCAAGCCATTGATTTTTAGACCTTTTTTCTTTTCTAATATAAGCATATAAAACCATACATTTTCCTCTTAAGTTCCTTTAGCTGCATCCCACAAATTTTTATGTCATGTGTTTTCATTATCATTTATTTTGAAATATTTTCAAACTTGTGATTTCTTCTTTGACCCATGTATTTGAAGTATGTTGCTTAATATCCAAATATTTGAGATTTTTCTAGATAGCTTTTTCATATTTAATTTCATTGTGATCAGAGGATCTCTTCTGTAGGATAAGTCTTTTAAAATTTGTTGTGGCTTGTTTTATGGGCCAGTCTATATCTATCTTGTGAACATACCTTATGCACTTAAAAAGAATTGGTATTCTGCTGTTGTTGGGTGTAATGTTCTATAAATGTTAAGTCAAGGTGCTTGGTTGTATTGCTCTGATATATATCTTTACTGATTTTTTTTGTCTGGTTATTGTATCAATTAATGAGGGAAGTGTGTTAAACTCTCCAACTATGTGGATTTCTCTATTTCTTGCTTTCATTCAGTCAATTTTTGCTTCATGTATGTTGACGTACTAGTATTAGGTGCATAAGCAAATATGATTATTATGCATTCTTGATGAATTGACCTGTTTATCATTGTGAAATGGACTGTTTATCTCTCACACAGTTCTTGGTCTTGAAGTCTGTTTTGTCTGATATTAATGTTGCCACTTTTGTTTTTTATTGGAATTTGTACTGTATATATTTTTCCACCCTTTTTCTTTCAAATATATATTTCCTATATTTAAGGTACATTTCTTGTAGCCCACATGCAGTTGAATTTTGCTTTTATTTCCAGTCTGACAATCTCTGCCTTTTAATTATGGTATTTACTTGGTTTATCTTTAATGTAATTATTGTTATGATTAGATTTGTGTCTACTATTTTGCTGTTTTGTTTTCTACTTTCCCATATATTTTTTTGTTCCTCTGTTACTCTTTTTTTGCCTTCTTTTGGCTGATTTTTAAAAAATTTTAGAACTCAGTGTTAATTTATCTGTTGCTCTTTAAACTATGTTTCTGTATGTTCTTTCACATTCTACTTAGAGTTTCTGGTATCATTTCTCTTCAGTATAAAGAATCACCTTTATAGAAACTAACACAGCATTGTAAAGCAACTATACTCCAATAAAAATTAAAAATAAAAAAAAGATCACCTTTCGCATTTCTTGTAAGTCTGGCTTACAACAATGAACTCCCTTAGTTTTCATTTATTTGAAAATGTCTTATTTTGCCCTGATTCTTGAAGGATATTTTAAAAATGCATATGTATATCTCTTAACACATTTAGAAGTTTTTCATATTTACTTCTTCAAAGATTTCTTTCTGTCCCATTCTCATTGTCCTCTCCTCCTGGGATTTCCAACTGCACGTGCTTTAGAAGTTTATGTATTGTTCCACAGATCTCTGTGGCTCTGTTGACCTTTTTAGTCTTTCTTCTCTTTTCTTCAGATATCTATCAATCTATCTTCCAGTTCGCTGGCTCTTTAATCTTTCTTCTCCAAACACCAGCCAATAAAAATTTTAAGACCATCCAATAATTCTTTTTCAATCACAGATTTTATGTACTTTTTTTTAGTTCTAAAATCACCACTAGGCTCTTTTTATTAATTTCTATTTTGCAGCTGAGGTTTCTTATCTATTCATTCAATACAGAAATATTTTCCTTATATTTTTGAGCATGGTTGTAAGAGCTGTTTTAAAATCCTTATCTGCTAATTCCAGTGTCTAGGTCATCTTGGGGTTGATCTCCCTTGATGATTGCCCTTTCTCTTAAATATAGGTTACATTTTTCTATTTCTTTGTATGTCTAGTAATTTGAGATTGTATTCTAGACATTTTGAATGATGTTAAGACTGATTCTTTTATATTTCTCTGAAGAGTATTGTTATTTTTTAAAATTTTAGCATGCAGTTAACTTGGCTGGGCTCAAAATCCAAACTCTGTCTTTCCTCTGGTGGGCTGCAGTGGAAATAATTTTCAGCTCTTTTATCTTAGCTGGTCTGCTTGGAGTCTGTACCACCCTTGTGAAGTTCAAGGATTAGCTTTGGACAGAGTTTATAGGTAGAATTTGGGATTCCCCCATGTGGCTTTCTCTGGAATTTCCCACTTCACTTTCCATTTGCTTTTGTCACCTTGAACTCTGTTCTTTGATTCTTTAATCAGTAAGACCATAGATTTCTGTGTGAGTTTTCTTCACCCTGCATGGCACCAAAAAAGAGTAAAAACATACAACTCAAATATTGCTGGTCCTTTCCTTCAAGTTTTAACTCCCCTCCACTGTCTGCTTGTTTATGGTCAGTCTCCAGCCACTTCAGGTAACTGTTTCATATATTTTGTCCAGAGTGTACACTTGTTACCTTGGGAGGGTTTGTCCATTTAAGTGTCTCCACCATTAATGGAAATAGAACTCCTCCTGTGTCCTTTTGACATGTCCCTATCATTCCTTGACCACTTCCTTCCTTTATGACCAAAAAGATGTTTCAATCTCATGCTATATTTTCCCTGAGATGGAATAAGTCATTTCTCCAAGGATTCCTGGTTCCTTTTTGTGCAAAATGGTATTCAGAAACTAAGATCTGGGTTCTAGGTGTATTTATTCCTACTCAAGTATCTGTCTTTCTAGGCCTTCTCAATGGACAGACCAAGAAAATAGATGTATGTGTACATACATGCACACACACCTATATCTGTCTATCTACAGATATATAAGTTTATAACATTAGTCCTTAATTCCAATCCATCATCAAAAAGCTCATTCTGTTTCTTCCCCCTTTTCATATTTCTTATTCCCTTCTTCAACAGTAAGAAACCTGGCTCCAATTATTCACAACATATTTAGTTATTTGTTCAGCCCTAGGATACATAGAAAGTAGCCAGAATTACTAACCTATACCTTTGAGGAAATAAACCCTTTTAACTAGAATTCAATATTTGTTTAGAGTTCTTCTTGTCTTTAGCCTGAGGGTATAAATATAAACACAGTATTTATTTATTTTTAAATATTTATTTATTTATTTATTTGGTTGTGCCGGATCTTAGCTGCGGCACACAGGCTCCTTAGTTGCAGCAGGCGGGCTCCTTAGTTGTGGCATGAGAACTCTTAGTTGCGGCATGCATGTGGGATCTAGTTCCCTGACCTGGGGTCGAACCTGGGCCCCCTGCATTGGGAGTGTGGAGTCTTATCCACTGTGCCACTAGGGAAGTCCGCAAACACGGTGTTTAAACGTTAGTTGGGGTTAATCTCCCACCCACCCCATGTGATGCTGTAAATCATTTGAAGTACAATTGGTTCACTGGTTTCTGTTTGTATTCCATTTTCAGGTTTCCCTTATCTTTATTGATTTTGTGTATTTATTTTTTGATTATGTGAAACATTAACAAGTTTCCAAAAGTCAGAATTATACAAAATGGGATCTTTTGCCCAAGCATTCTTGACCGTAGCACCCTAGCTGGACATCTGTCCAGGGCCCTGTGTTTCAGAATCTAAAGACTCTGCTTTCCCACCTACCTTGGGGGAATAGTATCATTCTCTAATCTTGTAGTAATATTAACACTGACCCTCCTAATTCCTAATTGGTTAAATTGTGGCAAAACCAAATTGCATAATAAAATACCTGTCTAAAGATCAAATGACATAGGTTTGAAAAAATTTAAATACAATCAAGCAGCGTACTGTTCTTCTCAAGTTTACTTTGATTTACACTGATGGTCTCCCCTTCATCTTTCTGAAGTTTATCATTTGCAGCTGATAACTAACAGACCCTCATGCTGATCTCTTAACACACATTGCTTCTTTTTTTTTTTGGCCATACCATGTAGCATGTGGGATCTTAGTTTCCTGACCAGGGATTGAACCCGTGCCCCCTGCAATGGAAGGGTGGAGTCTTAACCACTGGACCACCAGGGAAGTCCCAACTGCTTCATTTTTGAAGGCAATTATTCAGGTATAATTTCTTGGGGTACAATTTACATATGGGGAAAACCCCGTCAAGTTTTGATAAGCTCGTACAGTTGTGTACCCACCAACACAGTCTTGATACAGAATAGTTCCATCACCCCAAAAAGTTCCTTTCTGCTGCTCATTGTGATCAACCTTTCCCCCACCCCCTGTCCCTGGCAACCACTGAGATGTTGTCTGTCCCTATAGTTTGGGCTATTCCAGGATGTCACATGAATGGAACCATACAGCACGTAAGCTTTGAGTATGGGATCTTTTGCCCAACATAATGTGGCTGAGATTCATCAAAGTTGTATGTATCAGTAGTTCTTTTTCCTTTTTACTGGTGAGTAATATTCTATTCTATGGATATACTGCAGTTTATCCATTCACAGCTGAAGGATGTTTGAGTTGTTTCCAGTAATTTCCAATTATGAATAAAGCTTCAATAATCATTGGTCTATAGGTTTCTGTGGGAACATATGGTTTCATTTCTCTTGGGTGAATACCTAGGAGTGGGATTGCTGGGTTGTATGGCAAGTATATGTTTATAGGAAACTGCCAGACTGTTTCCAGAGTAGCAGTACCATTTTCCATTCCCACCAGCAATGTGTGAGAATTCTAGTTGCTCTGCATCCTTGCTAGCAATTTGTACTGGCAGTTTTGGGCTTTGGGTTCTTTTTTTTTTTTTTTTTTTATCATTCGAATTGTTTTTGTAGTTGTATCTCACTTTGGTTTTAATTTGCATTTCCCTGATGACTAATTTTGTCGAACATCTTTTCATCGGCTTATTTGCCACTTGTAAATCTTTTTTGGTGAAGTGTCTATTCAAACCTTTTGCCCATTTAAAAACTCAAGTTGCTTGTTTTTTATTATTGAATTTGGGAATCATTTATATAAGTCCTTTATCAGATATGTGTTTTGAAAATATCTTCTCCTGATCTATGTCTTTTTATTTTTTTAATGGTGTCTTTTGAAAAGTGGAGGTTTTAAATTTTGATCAAGTCCGATTTATCTTTTTTTTTTCTTTTGTGAATCATGCTTTTGATGTCATATAAGAAATATTTGCCTGAGGCCACAAATTTTTCTCTCATATTTTTTTTCTAGAAGTGTTATGATATTAGGTTTTAAATTTAGGTCTGTGGTTAATTTTATTTATTTATTTATTATTGAAGTACAGTTGATTTCCAATGTTGTGTTAGTTTCAAGTGTATAGCAAAGTGATTCCATTTCATATATATATATATATATATATATATATATATATATATATATATATATATATATTCTTTTTCAGATTGTCTTCCATTATAGGTTATTACATGACATGGAATACAGTTTCCTGTGCTATACAGCAGGACCTTGTTGTTTATCTATTTTATATACAGTAGTGTGTATCTGTTAATCCCAAATTCCTAATTTATCCCTCCTTCACCCTTTCCCCTTTGGTAACCATAGGTTTGTTTTCTGTGTCTGTGAGTCTGCTTCTGTTCTGTAAATAAGTTCATTTGAGTCATATTTTAGATTCCACATATAAGTGCTATCATATGATATTGATATTTGTCTTTCTCTGACTTACTTCACTTAGTATGATAATCTCCAGGTCCATCCATGCTGCTGCAGTGGCATATTTCATTCTTTTTTATGGTTGAGTAATATTCCATTGTATATCTGTACCACAACTTTTTTTTTTTGAATTTTTGAATTTTATTTTATTTATTTTTTATACAGCAGGTTCTTATTAGTTACATATTTTATACATATTAGTGTGTATATGTCAATCCCAATCTCCCAATTCATCCCACCACCACCCCCTGTCCCCCCCGCTACTTTCCCCGCTTGGTGTCCATATGTTTGTTCTCTACGTCTGTTATACCACATCTTCTTTATCCATTCATCTGTTGATGAACACTTAGGTTGCCTCCATGGCTTGGCTATTGTAAATAATGCTGCTATGAACATTGGGGTGCATGTATCTTTTCTTTTTTTCTTTTATTTATTTTTTTAAAATTTTAATTTTATATTGGAGCATAGTTGATTAACAATGCTGTGTCAGTTTCAGGTGCACAGCAAAGTGATTCAGTTATGCGTATACATGTATCTATTCTTTTTCAAATTCTTTTCCCATTTAGGTTATTACAGAATATTGAGCAGAGTTCCTTGTGCTATACAGTGGGTCATTGTTGGTAATCTATTTTAAATATAGTAGTGTGTACATGTCAATTCCAAACTCCCAATCTGTCCCTCCCCCACCCTACCCCTGGTAACCATAAGTTCGTTCTCTAAGTCTGTGAATCTGTTCCTGTTTTGTAAATAAATTCATTTGTATCATTTTTTCCCTTAGATTCTGCATATAAGCAATATCATATGATATTTGTCTTTCTCTGTCTGACTTAATTAACTTAATATAATGTGGATAATCTCCAGGTCCATCCATGTTGTTACAGATAGCATATTTCATTTTTTTTTTATGGCTAATATTCCATTGTATATATGTACCACATCTTCTTTATCCGTTCATCTGCTGATGGACACTTAGGTTGCTTCCATATCTTGGCTATTGTAAATACTGTTGCAATGAACATTGGGGTGCCTGTATCTTTTCGAATTAGAGTTTTCATCTTTCCTGGATATATGCCCAGGAGTGGAATTGCTGGATCATATGGTAACTCTATTTTTATATTTTTCAAGAACCCCCTTACTGTTCTCCATAATGGCTGCACCAGTTTACATTTTCACCAACAGTGTAGGAGGGTTCCCTTTTCTTATGTGGTTAATTTTGAATTAATTTGTGTATATGTTTGGGTAAAGTTCATGGTAGTTTTTTCACATGTGAATTTCCAAACAATTCAGCACATTTATTAAAAAGACTATCCTTTTCCTGGTTAGTTACCTTTGCACTTTTGTCAAAAATCAATTGACCATTTGTGTATGGGTCTATTCCCCGATTCCACACTGTTCCATTGACATTATTTCACACTGGTTAACATCTTGTAGGGCATGGTGACATAGGGCCCTACAATGTAAGGAATTTGTAAAAAGATGATTTCAAGATTCTGCGAGAAATTTCCATCTGTATAGAAAGTGCTCTGGACTCTGTGATAGAGGTTAGCAAGAGCTCTATGTCTGGTAGCACAGAACAAGGGTGTCTAACCCAGCCTGGGGGTGCAGAAAGGCCAAGCAAGGCTTCTTGGAGGTGGTGACCCCCGAGTCAAACCTTGAATGAAAGGAGAGACGTATAAGGGCACTTGAACCACGTCAAGACCCTACTGGAGCCCAGTGGGGTCAGGAGATGTAAATGGTTCTGATAAGAGCAAGAATTTCTCTAATGCATGAGTTATGTATTGGGATGGGACTAGCTTAAGGGTGTGTGGGACTAGCTTAAGGGTGTGGAATCTTTTTCTCCAGTGGGTGGAAGAGACCTCTGAGCAATTTTTCTCTCTGTAGAATTCCAGGTTGGACCCCTCGAGGCTTTCTGGGTCTCAGTTTTGTTGTCTGTAAAATGGGGGCTTTCTATCACTTTGATCCGTGACTCTCCTGAGCAGTATTCAGCACTGGTATTAACAGACACGCCTTATCAGGCTTGCTGCTTTTTTGCCAAAGCTCTTTTATTTGTGAATTAGCTTGCTTGGTCCTCGGAGCATCCTGCGGGGGAGGTGGTTTAATTTGGTCCATTTCCCAGATATGCTCTCTCCGACATGAATTAGAATTATATCATGGATCTAGGAACTTCCTGCCCCAGGCTTCTTTGCCTTCCTTCCCAAAGCAGCCCAGTACCCTGGGCTGACCCCCTTCTTTGTATGGGTTCTCTCCCATCCTCTGCAGGTACCATCAAGGTCACTGCTGACTCAGCTGTGCTGGGATTCCTCTTGCGGGACAAGCATGAGAAGGCAGGGAACAGCACCAGCATGCACAGTGTGACCTGCATCCTTGCCCAGAATGGCAGCCGGGCCTTGCCAGGAGAGCTCCAGCTGAGGGGGCGACTGCAGGCCCAGACGGGGAGCCTTGAGGGCCAGGCCAGCCTCCGTGCTGACACGGCCAGCCTAGCTCTGGGTGGAGTCTGCATCTGGGCCCCTGGGCACGGCCAGCTCTCGGTCAGACTGAGTCACAACATCAGCACCTTGAGTGAGGCAGGTAGGAGGGGTGGATAGGGTCCAATGGCTTCCTCCCCCAAAGACTCCCAGGGCCTGAAGCCAAGGGAGTTAAAGGAGCCCCCAGTCCCCAATCCCACCTTACAGCTCTATTTCCTCCCCCTACCAGCTTCTCCCAGTGCCTCCACCTTCCCTGGACTGTTATTCAGCCAGAACACTGGTTGCTACCCAGTACAGACACACCTCAAAACTGGAGGGCAGACGCCCCTGCCACTGGCCCCTCCCCCAGGACTCCCCGCCCCCAGGACTCCCCACCCCAAGTCCGGCTTCTCCAGCTTGGAAGCCTGGTCTAGCAGGGCCTCCAGGATGTTCTCGGCACTGTGGTTAAGAAATAGCTCGGACACCCCCAGCTCTAGCTTCTTGGGGATATTTCCACGGGACGTGGGGGCACCCAAAGGTGCAGCAACAAGAGGAGAGCACAGGATCAGACCCCTGTTCCCCTCGTGCTTTCTGAGACCCCATGCCCTGTCTTTGGGGAGGTAGGAATCCAAAGGGGACACGGGGCCTATCACTTGCTAGGTGTGGCCATTGTAGGTATTAGGTGGGAGCTGGGGGGTTAGTCTGCCTCAGGGCTCAGGGGCCCCTCCAGAGAGAAGGAGGGCTGTCAGTGACCCCGTTCTGGCTCCCGTGGAGTGTACCATCTTCTGGCTCCTCTCATCCCCAGGACTCCCCTCCCAGGCAGAGATTCTCCTACTGCACAACCACGTGGCTTCCAGCCTCTCAGTGCGTGTGACGCTGCGTAGTGCAGAGCGTCAGCTGGATGCTGCCCTTGGCCTGGATGGCCCGGTCACCAGCGCCCCGGGCAGCCGGCTCCGTGCCAGCCTTGGCCACACGGTGCCCGGCCTCAGGCGCTGGGGCCTCCCCTTCTCCGTGGAAGGCCGCGGGCACTTGCAGGTGGGTGAGGGGGCTGGGCCCGGGCCCCGTGGGGGCAGTGGGGCTGAGGTACACCCACAGCTTTGCTTCTCCCAGAGCGTGGGACCCAGTCTGGCGGTCGCGCTGGTGGTGAACGTGGATGGCGATCAGCTTCGTGTAGCCCTGGAGAGGAGCGGAGCCGGCGGCCACTGGGGGCTGGCCCTGGGGCTGCACCGTGGCCTCTCAAGGCTCCAGGTAAGTGACCCAAGGTCCCCATTTAGGCGGGGCCCACTGCCTATGCAATTTCTCTAGTCACCTTCCCAGCTCCCACCAGCTTGCCCCTCCCACCTCCCTAGCCCCTCCCACCAGCTTGCCCCTCCCACCGTCCCAGCCCCTCCCACCTTCCCTCCCAGCCTCTCACCAAACTTCCCATCCTCCTTTCCCATCCATCCTTTCTCCTTTCCTCCCACCCTCTCCTCCACCCTCCCTTCCTTCCTCCCCACCCTGCCTTCTACTCTTCTTCTCTGTCTTCTGTCCACTTGTCCTCCTGTCCTTCTGTCAACGCTCCCTCCCCTGCCCTCATAAATGGAAGTATATTTGAGGCAGCTCCCTCAGAGGCGCTCTGGGTCTATCTAGTAAAATGAAAACTGCTGAGACTCTCACCCTTCAGCTCGTGTTCTGGGTTACCTCCCCTGGAGAAACCTGGAACACTAGACAAGGAAACACACACACAGCTGTCTTTTGCATTGTTCTCAACAACAAAAAGCAGGAAACCACCTCTGGGCCTGGCACAGGTGTGGCTAAACCATCCAAAGTGTGTGTGTCAGTGTGAGTGAGCCAGGCGTGCGGCCCGAATCCAGCCTGCTTCATCACTTACCAGTTGTGCAACTTTAGTCCAGTTGCTTACTCTTTCTGTGCCTCAGTGTTCTCATCTGCAAAATGGGACTGTTAATAATCCCTGCCTCCCATGTTTACCTTGAGGATCAGATGAGGAACCAGTTAGAACCTGGCACACAGGTTACTTCTTTTTTTTTCTGGTTACTTCTGTTTTTGACGATTCTGTGGGTTAGCACTTAGGTCTGCACAAACCTCTCTTTGGGGGTTATCTTCCCAGGGAGGCCTTCACAAAGGGAGATGGGGTCAAGTGGATCTCAGTACTCTGTCCAGGGTTAAGATCAGGGAGAGACACCTCATGCCTACACATGCCCCCTACCCACCCTGCTGGTCTCCCTAGGTCAACTGCAGTGGAGACGCTTCGCCTGCCCAGCTGTCAGGGCTCTGCTGGGGGAACGTCACTGGGTGGCCTCACGAGGTACAAGGGTCTCTGTCACAGGCAGGGCAGGGTGGGAGATGGTGGGAGATGGTGGTCTGCCCCCAGGGGGGTGGGGTGGGCACAGGCTGAGCACCAGGGGCTGCCTCCTGGATGGCTTAGGGCCTGTGGCCACTGCCAGGCCAACCCACATGGTCCCCTCCTCCAAGCCCTCCACTTCCCCAGTAACATGCATCTGGGCTCCCAGCCCTGAGGGGACCCAGCCCAACCTGACAGCAGATGGGTGGTCCCTTCTGTAAGCACGCTTAGACAGTGACCCAGAATCCAAGTGTTTCAAGCCAGCCTCTGCCACGGGGAGCTGGGCTGGTGACAGGCATATCTGGGTCTTTCGAGGGAGACAGACCATGGGGCTCACAGGCACACATGCTGCCCAGGCTGGGGCACAGCACAGCTTAAGTAGCTCCGAGCTCTCCCGGGCCAGGGTGCAGGTGGATAGTAGGTCCTCTCCTTCGAAGGCAAGGCATGACTGGGAGACCTGAGCACAGGGCCTGGACTCCCTGATCTCCAGCGGGGCCCTGTGGCTCCTGGGCCAAGAGCTGTGGGTGAACTGGACATGGGGCGACCACTGGAGTTGCCTGCAGACCTTGTCAGTGCTGCCCCGTGGGCAGCTGGGTGGGCAGCTTGTGGTAGGCCTGGCTCAGCTGAGCTCTCAGTCCAGTTGGCTCTGGGGGGCCAGCCAGTGAGCATAGCCCTGAGGACGGCCTGGGGGAGGAGAAGGACAGAGGTTTTTCTGCTCCTGAGGATCTGCTCCGGGACCAGGGAGACATGAGCCTGGAGGTGCTGAGTGGATGCTGCAGGGTGTCTGGCCTGGGGCACTGCCTGGGGGCCCTGGGAGCTGGTGCTATGGGCTCACCGCCTGGCTGTCCAGATAGAGGGAGCATGGCCTCCTTGGGGAGGACTGTTTCTGCCAGCTTCACCTCTGTGAGCGTAAAAGATGCAGTACTTTCATGCCTCCAGCTTGGCAGTGGTAGCAGCTCCACCCAGTACAGGGACCAGAAAATCAGACCAACACAACTTCCTGCCCAGACCTGCCACTCACCTGCTGTGTGACTTTTAGCCAGACGTTAACCTCTCTGAGCCTCAGCCTCATCATCAGTAAACTGCAGGTGGCAACACCTACCTTACACTGTCGAGCATGAAATGGGCCAACGCATGTCAGGTGCCATCTCAATTTGGTAACCTCTGTTTTGGTGTGGTTTCAGCTACCAGGGAATCGTGATCTCATTTTACAGATGTGGACACTGAGGCTCAGGGAGGTAAAGTCACCTTCCCAAGGTCACACAGTGGCCTGAATGGCAGGAGGGTTAGCCAAGAGAATTGAGAATCAGGATTGAAAGGGTCTTAATGAGCTAGACAGATGGGCTGCCTCCCCCACAGAGGAAACTTAAGACCGAGGGGGCACGTGGAGTTAACAGCTACACCTGTGAGAAAGACTCAGGGCTGGGGCACGAGGGTGACTTCTGCAAAGACTAACTGCGCGGGAGGGTTAGGACAAGAGCCATGAATGGACGGCCCTTCCCTCCAAGAGCCGTGGTCTGGAATTCCAGGAAAGGGCTGGAAATCGGGCTTTGCTTAGTCCTAGAGCAGGTCAGCAACATCCAGGCGGGAGAATCCGTGGGCTGCGCCCCGTGGGTGGCCACCCCGAGCTCCGTGGCTCCTCTGGGCCTCCATTTGGCTGTGGTGGGGGTGATACGTGCATTCACCCTGCCGTCAGTGGTGCTGTCCGCACCCCAGGTGGACAGAAGAGCACTGGGTGACGGGAAAGGGCTGAGAGCAGCTCCTGGTTCTGTCACGGGCATGCAGACACTCCAGGACCCCCAGGTACACTACTTAGAGACGCAGTGACTTCCATTCGAGGCCTTAAGAGGGATGTGTCCAGACCAGAGAGGTTGAGAGGCCCAAGGTTCCATTATGGAAAAGAGAGGAGGAAACGGGAGGGAGGACCCAGAGGCCTCACGGGGAGCGGGGGAGCGGGGGAGCGGGCATCAGGGGCCCGAACGTGCTCCGAACGGTCCAATTTCTTGACTCCCTGGGAGGCCGGTTTCAGCTCTTCAGAGAGAAGTGCTTCACGGGAGCATCACCTGTTAAGGGGGGTGGTGGGTGCCCCTGGGGGATGGGGGCTCCCTTGACCACCTGTGGACAGGCAGACGGTGGGCACGCTTGGTGGGGTGTTGTAGGGACACCCGCTCGGGCTCACTTGGCCTTTCTTGGCGGCAGAATCCAGCTGTGCTGATCTTGAATGGCTCCTTCCTGGTCCACGCCTTTGGGGCCAGCCTGGCGGCTCAGGTGTCTTCTGGGGACACTTTCGCCCGGGCGCACGTCCACACAGCCTGCGGCCGCCATGCCTGCCTGGACACCAGCCTCCAGCACACATGGCCTCCACTTCAGGCACTGGGGGTGCCCCCCGACAACCACATCCGAGTGTCCGTGGGGGGAGACGAACCCCCCAGGGCCCAACTGGAGGTGGCCCTGGGCCCATGCACCCTGACTGCCCATGGGGACGTCAGGACAGAGGCCAATGCCACATGCAACTGGACCCTGGCCCTGGTGAATCACTGCCCCCTGCTGGAGGTAAGCCCCCACCGGTCAATGTAGGTTCCCACCTCCCTCCACAAGTTATTAACCGCCTGCTGTATGCCCAGCTCTGCACTCAGCATGAGAAACTTTAGTCTTTTTTTGCTGTTGTCACTTGAACTGGGGGACTCTTTGACTACAAAGCTTTGAGCCAAAAATGGGACCAGAACTGAATTTTCTCCTCTTTTGCAAAAGGCCTTCCTGAGACACCGGTTCCCTTCCTTTCTGGGGCTCAAGTTGATTCTGTTCTCACATCTCACTTCCCCCATTCTTGGGGTTAAGGCTCCGGGAGGAAGAATGAGAATAGCACGAAGCAGCAGCTGATGTTCATCAGGCACATGTACTGAGTGCCCTCTGAGGCCCCTTAAATCCTCACCCCCGGGAGGAAGGGGCTGCTTGTACCCCTCCTTTCATCCCCATCTTGGGTCGCTGCCCCCATGTGGGTTGCGTCCTGGGCCCCAGGGGAGCAAGTTGCTTAAGGTGTCTGCCCTCCAACCAGTGACCATTGATGTTAGTGATGTATTTCCAATAGCCGGTGCTTTCTGGGTGCCTGGCTCTGGGCTCACAAGTATTAACTTACTTACATCTCCCAGCAACTTATGATGCTATAAATCAACTCCCATTTTAGAGATGGGTAATCCGAGGTTGCAGGTTGGAACAACCGAGTTAGTGGTGGAGCCAGAACTTGAGCCCCAACCTCTCAATGGGATACCCTTGGTATCAGTCACCTTGCAGAGGGAGGTGCTGATAGAGATCAGGCCATGGGTCCACTGCTGCCCTCTTCCCACCCAGGCCCATCTCCAGCTCCCCCACCTTGGCTTCTGGAGCTGCTCCTAAATCCGACCACTTTCCCCATATTCCAGGCAACTGGAATCCCGCAGGCCCTGCACTCCGAGGGCCGCCTGAGCTGGGGACCCTGTGAATTTGACCTGGCCGCAGGCCTCCGCAGTGACCACGGAGACGCTCACCTGCAGCTGGCCCGCACCTGCGGGGCCCAGCCTTCTGCCCTGGGGCACCTGACCCACTCCCTGCCCCTTCTGGGTCGCCTGGGCCTGCCACCCGGGAGCACTGTCAGCCTGACTGCTCGGCCCGGCCCCCCCACCAGCCGCGGCTCCCTAGCCCTCCGGATGGGGCCGTGCCAGCTGCGGGGTGCGCTGGAGCAGCAAGCTGAGAACCAAAGCACATGGACACTGGCCACTGAGCCAGGCTGCCCGCTGCTGGAGGTGCGTATGGCGGGCCAGCAAGGTGACTGGAGAGGCAGCTTCCACAGCCCGTGTCAGCGTGAGGCCTGGGCCTGGCTGACGCTCCCCTCCAGGGGCTTCCCAAGACCCCAGCTACTATTTCCCAAAAACCCTGTCGGATACTTGGTTCCTCTTATCTCTAATCCCGCATTCCCATTCGGCAGATGAGGAAATCGAGGCTGGGAGAGATTAGAGGCACGCTGTGAAACTAAAGGACCACAGATTCAGAATATAAATTCTGAATATAAATTCTTATAAAAGTCCGTCTTCTTAGTAAAATTCTGAGAGCAGGAAGGGAATGAGGGAAGCTGTCCTCAGCTGACAGTGGGGAACCGTCACATCTTGGTTTCATAACCTGTTAAAAACCACAGGCTGGGTTTTATCTGAGCGGAGAGATGGTCTGAGAATTGTCCTGTGATGTTTGGGGGAGGGGAATCCCTGACGCCGGAGTCTGGGTCAGCAGACAGGACTGGTGCCCTCGTCTGAGTGGGACAGGTCCCTCCCCTGTCTCCTGACGGAGCTTCTTGGGCACAGGGGCAGGGTCTGGTCCACTCGGCATCCCTGAGCATAGGGCTGGGCGCCCACAGATGCTCTGTCAGTGTTAATCAGGTCAACACAGGATTGGGCCATGAGAGAGTAGAGCATCATGGGATAAAGCAGGCCTGCCCACTAGAACTTTCTATGATGATGGAAATGTTTCATTCTTTGATATCCAGGACAGGAGCTGCCAGCCATGTGTAGCTTAAAATGAGCTCACTAGTGCTACAGAAGAACCTGAATTCTTTCTTTTACTTGATTTTAATTTAAATTGAACCAGCCCCAGTCTGAAGCATAGACTGAAGACAGATCAGGTTCAAACCTTGGCTCTGCTACTTACTAGCTATATGACCCTGGGCAATTACTTCGCCTCTTTGAGCTTCAGTTTTCCCATCTGTAATATGGGGATATTAACTACCTATTTCAGAGCCATCAAATAGGGTGAAAAGAGAACATTCTTGTGAATTACTTAGCATGAGGCTGTGTGTGTACTAAGTGTTCTATGATGGACAATTGTTGTGTATTATGATTGCTGTTGCAGTCTTGTTGTTACCGTAATGGGGGAGGGGCACAAGTTGGTAGGCAGGGCTGGAGGGGTAAGAGGGTAGAAGATGGAGAATCAGGGTCACTCCTGATGTGGGACCACCTTCCGACCCCGCTCTCTGTGGTCCTGCAGGGCCTGGGCCTCCCAGCAGGGATGCAGCTCAGCGGCTCCCTGCAGGCCTCAGGTAGGGAAGCAGAAGCTTCAGGGGTCCTCGCAGCGGCCGGCCAGACTGCCTCCCTGACCTTGGCAGTGGCCCTGCACCCATCCGAGGCCACACTTCGAGCGAAGATGAGGCACACGCTGCCTTCACTGCACTCCATTCCCCCAGAGACCTCGCTGACCGTCCAGCTGGGGTGGGAGGCCGGGCACCAGCTGGGCCTGGAGCTGCACGCGGGGGCCTGCGAGCTTTGGGGCAGCGGTGAGCTGCAGCTGGACCCCTGGCTGCAATGGCGGGTGCTGTCCGAGAGCTCCTGCGAGGCCCTGCAGGTAGGTGTGCCAGGGGTGAGCGCGGGGGGTGGGCACCAGGGTCTCCAGGGGACAGGACAGGGGCCTCCTTTCTGACCACTGCCAAAACCAGAGAGATCGGGTGAACCCTGGAGGGATGGACTCCTCAGATACTTATTGAGGGTCTCCTCTGTGCCCTGGACGTACACCCATAAACAAAGCAGAGATGAATGCCTGCCTGGGGCAGACTGGCAACCCCCAGAATAAATCACTGAACTGTGGAGCGTATTACACAGTGGTGAGGGCTAAGGGGAGAGAGAAAGTGGGAAAGGGGGGCATAAAAAACAGGGCAGATATTGCAATTTTATAGTCAGTCAAGATTGGCCCCAAAGACAGGATGACGTTTGAGCACAAACTTGAAGGAGAGGAGGGAGTAGCATTGTTTTGTGTCTGGGGAAAGGGTATTCTAAGCATGGCCAGTGCAAAGGCCCTGAGGCAGGGCTGGAGAGGGAAGGGCATTCTCTAGGACTGAGGTCAGCAAACCATCTCTATAAAAGTTCATATAGTAAATATCTTTGGCTTTGCAGGCCATTCAGCCGCTGTTGTAACTGCTCAGTGCTGCTATTGTAGTACAAAGCGCCATAGACAATATGCACTATGTGGGCGTATCTGTGTTCCAATAAAGCTTTATTTACAACAGGCAGTGGGCTGGATGTGGCCAGTGGGCCATTGTTTGCTGACTCCTGTTTTATAAAAAGCCCGTGGGGTGGGAGCACACTTGGATTCAGGATCCATCACAGAGGACTGGATAGAAGTTGCATGTGGGTGTGAGAAAAAGAGAGGAGTGGATGGCACTGTGCTTTTGTCGTACGTGATGAGAGGTCTGGGGCTGCTGTTCCCCGAGTGGGGAGAATGGTGGATGGAGGAGGAGGGTTGGGGAAGTGGTGTCACCAACTCCAGGCCTATTTTGGATGTGTTCAATTTGACAGGGCTCTTAAATGCTCAAGTGGAGATGTTGGGGGCAGCTCTCGAGTCAGGAGGTCGGCTGTGGTCTGGACGGGAGGGCTCCACCTCTAGGTGGTCACATTTAAAGCCACAGACTGGCTGAGATGGCTGTGGGGTGGGTGGAGACTAAGCGCTCAGGCTGCAGAGCTGGACGGATGAGAAGGAAGTGGCCAAGGGTACCAAGAAGAACAGGCCAGGAGGAGGAGAAACCCCAAGGCAGAAGGCTGGGGAGGAAAGGGTTCCAAGAGGAGGGAAGGGTTACCAGGGTCAAACGCTGTGTCAGACAGGTGGAGAGCCGGGCAGCCGGCCTGGGTGCTGGGAAGGCCACCTTTGAGGCCAGAAAGCGCCGGACTCTGAATGGCAGTTCTGCCCCTTGTCTCTGGTGACCTTGAGCAAATCACTGTTCCTCCCTGGGCTTCAGTTTCATCATCATAAACGGGGTGCAAAGGCCTCCTCCAGTCTCAGGATTAGATGAAACTGCACTGCCGATGCGCTCTGGGATGTGCTGGCGGGAGCAGCCGAGGGAGATGCCCGCGTGGGCCAGCCTTGCAGCCTGCTTCCTGGACAGGCTCCCGTCTGCCTCTTGGCAGCAGGTGTTGAGTTCTGTGCGCCTGGGAAGGCGGAGGGGGTCGGGGAGGAGAGGTGGGGAGATGCACGTTCTCAGCTGCCAGTGGTTGGAAGACTCTTGGCCAGTTGGTTTCACAGGATGTGGTTCTCTTGGGTATAAAGATGCGATCCTCGTAGTGTGGGGAGGTGGAAGGGGGTGGGGGAAGCTCGTTGAACAGTGCAGGGCTACCGATGTGGGGACCTTGGGCGCTCTGGGAACCTGATCAAAGCCACAAACCCTCTCCTGTAGAGACTCTCGTGGGCACACGCCCCATTTTGTGGTCAGTTCAAGGGGGATTATAGGACCCCTGATGCCCACTTGGGACCCCACGCTAGTTAAGAAGGCCTGCTTCCATCTCCTTAAACCCTCCAGGCCCTGGGAGTCCCGGGCCGAGTGGATGGCTCCGGCTACATCATGGTGAACTCCATGGCCGTGGACGCCCAGGCGCTGGTCACCGTGGATGCCAACACACTACGGGGGCTGCTCGTCCTCAATACCACCGAGGTGAGGGTGTGGATGGGTGGGGTACCCAGGGTGGCCTGGGAAGGGGTGCTGAGGCCATGTGCTCCCGAGGCCCGAGGAGAAGCATTTGGATACCCGCTGAGCTCCAAAGAGGACCCTGGCAGATGAGAGCGTCAAGGTCCATGAGTAGAGGAATGAGGCTTCCAAGGAGAAGTCCCTCAGCTGCCCCTTCCCCTTCCTAACTCCCCAGGAGCCACCACTCATACGACTTCTTTAATGTCATGTTCATGGAAGCACACAGCGTGCTCCCTTTTGCATCTGCCTTGTTTTGTTTGACATTATGTTTGTGAGATTCACCCACGCTGTGTTGATTATCCTTTTTCACTGATGTATAGTATTCCATGGTGTGCCTCTGTCACCATTCATCTATCTATCCTATCCATTAGCACTTGGACAGTGTCCAGTTTCTTATTGTATATTATTTTATTAATTAATCACATACATGTTTTTTATTTTATTTTAAAAATGTTTTTATTGTGGTTTAATATGCATAACAGAATTCACCATCTTAACCGCTTTTTAGTACACAGTTCAGCGGTATTCAGTATGTTCACATTTTTGTGCAAACATCACCACCATCCATCTCCAGAACTCTTTTCATCTTGCAAAACTGAAACTCTATACCCACTAAACAATAACTCCTCATTTTCCCCTCCCCTGAGCTCTGTTGATTTCCTTCCTTTTTAAGGCTGAATAGCATTGCATTGGGTGGATGGACCACATTTTGTTGATCCATTTAGTCATCAGTGGACACTTGGGTTGCTTCCACCCTTTGGCTGTTGTTACGAGTGCTGCTGTGAACACGGGTGTACAAACATCTCTTCATGATATCTCACACGCGTCTTGGTTTCTCTTGCTCTATTGTAGACCCAGCAGGAGGTGAACTTGCTGCTCACACACAACCTGCCTCAGCCCTTGGCCCTCCCAGCCCGGGTCCTGCTGGACCTGACCACCGAGAGGCTCGGGCCCAGCTACAGACACACCCTGCGGGTTGGAGTGGACGGCAGACAGGTGGGGGCTCTGCTGGCGGGGCCTTGGGGGGCTGGGGGCTGTGGGGACGGCCCAGCCCAATGGCCCCGGTCCCACAGTCATCCACCCTGACAGGTGTCTGAGGAGCTGACCTTCACTAGGTGGCCGGAGCACATCTCCCTAGACTGCACGTTCCAGCACAACATCCCCACGCTGCAGACGCTGTGGGTGGAGGACAAGCTGGGCCTGCAGGTCAGCCTCGGCACTTCCTAGCCCCTTCCCAGCTTTCTCTTTTCCATCATCTTCCCATTGTTTGACACGTGATGCCTTTGACCTCATCCTGGTCTGTCTCCCACTGCTGGTGTTCAAGCTCCACGGGGTCAGACATTTCTGTCTGTCGTGCGCATGGCAGCATCCCTAGGTTTAACGGGGCCCAGCATGTAGTAGGTGCTCAGTCAGCATCGTTGAATGATGCAGTGACACTTCCCACTTTACAGAGTGGGTGGCATAAAGCAGTGAGGGGCCTCGCCACCTGTTGCCACGCACTGCGTGTTCGGCCAGTGATGGCGGCTGTGCTGTCGTGGCTTCAGTGATTAACTTACGTACCTATGGTGGAGAGGTTGCGAACTCAAAGGCCTTTGAGGGCCAAGTTGTATATTTTTAACTTTTTGAAAAAATTAAAAAAAAATTTATTGTTAACTTTTTTATTGTGGCAAAATATGTATTGACCATTTGAACTATTTTAAAGTGTACAATTTAGGGGCATTTAGTACATTCATAAATTTGTGCAGCTACTCTCTAATTCAGAATGTTTTCATCCCCCCACATGGGAACCCTGTACCCGTTAGCAGTCACTCCTCAGCAGGCAGAGCCCCTCGCCACCAGCAAAACAGCACACGTGCAGTTGGCCACGTGTAACCCAGTTGGTCCTCCAAGCTGCTTCCTTGAAGGGGTCCTGGTTCTTCCCATCCTAGCGGCATGGGTGGCACAAACCCCCAGGGTTTGTGGGAGCTGGTACCAGCTGGGCTGGGCTGACGCTCTCTGTGCAGGGTGGTCCAGCATCTCCTGGGTGTCATTCCAGGTCTCCGTGGACGTTCACGACAGTGACTCTGGCTTTGAGAATTTGGGACGCGTCTCGGCAGGGGCCACGTCTCTGAACTACTCCGTGAGCTGCCGTCACCGCGATGGGCGCCTGGAGCTTTCTGGCTGGAGTGAGCACGACAGCCAGGCCCTGTGGCAGGCGGGGTTCCCGGCAGAGGCCCGCATCAGCGCCGAGCTGCAGACACGCGGTAAGGCAGCCAGGCACTGCCCACGGATGAGAGCTGGCGTCCCCCATGTGGGGACTGCCCGCCAGCCTCAGGCCCAGTTGACCCTGAGCTCCAGGACTAACCAGGACACCCTTGGCCTTGGAGCCTCACTCCTAAGGGAGCATATATTCACTTCCCAGGGCTGCCAAAGCAACATACCATAAACTGGGTGGCTTAAAACAACAGAAGTTTATTCTCCCGCAGCTCTGGAGGCCGGAACTCAGAAATCAGGTGTTGTCAGGGCCATGCTCCTTCCAAAGTCTTCAGGGGAAAATCCTTCCTTGCCTCTTCCAGCTCCTGGTGGCCCCAGGTGTGCCTGGGCTTGTGGCTGCGTCACTGCAATCTCTGCCCCTGCGTCTCTGCCTCTTCTCTTCTTTCTATGAGGATGCCAGTCATCGGATTAGGGCCCATCCTAATCTAGCACCTCATCTTGGCTTGATTATCTCTGCAAAGACCCTATTTCCAAATGAGGTCACATTCACAGGTCAGGGACTTAGGACTTCAACATAATTTTTAGGGGGAAACAGTTTAACCCATATTGGAGGAGGAAGGGAAGATGACAGTAATAAGAGCCACCATTGATTGAGTGCTTACTGCATACATACCAGGCAAGTCCTCAATACACAGGAGCTAAGGGAATCTGCTCAACCATGCCATGCACACCAAGGGAAAGTTGAAGCCCCTAGTGGGGCCTTTGGACCCTCAGGATCCACACCCTAACCTCTACGACCTCTCTCCTGGCCCCTGCTCATTCCACTCCTTGATATTCCTCCAACGCATGAGGCTTGCTCCTGCCTCGGGGCCTTTGTACAGGCTGTTTCCTCTGCCTGGAATGCTCTTCTCCACAGTCACTCTCTCACCTCCTTTGGGTATTTCTCAAATGTCATCTCCTCAGTGAAGCCTTGCCTGTTCCCCCTATTTATTTGCACCCCCACCTCTCTCCAGCTCTCCCCATCCCTCTCCCTGGCTTTGTCATTCTAACATACTGTGTAACTTACTTTTTTTTTTTTTTTTTATTGACCATATTCCTTATGCTGTATATCACATCCCCGTGGCTTATTTTATTTATTTATTTACTTATTTATTTATTTATTTATTTTTGGCTGTGTTGGGTCTTTGTTTCTGTGCGAGGGCTTTCTCTAGTTGCGGCGAGCGGGGGCCACTCTTCATCGTGGTGCGTGGGCCTCTCACTGTCGCGGCCTCTCTTGTTGCGGAGCACAGGCTCCAGACGCGCAGGCTCAGTAGTTGTGGCTCACGGGTCTAGCTGCTCCGCGGCATGTGGGATCTTCCCAGACCAGGGCTCGAACCCGTGTCCCCTGCATTGGCAGGCAGATTCTCAACCACTGCGCCACTAGGGAAGCCCCTAACTTACTTTTTAAATATCTTTATTTCTCATTGCCTGTCTTCCACTCACCCCACACTAGAATGTACACTCCACAAGGACAGGGATGATCTTTGTTTGCAGAGTGGCAGATAGTAGGTGTTCAATTAATCATCTGTTGAGTGAATGTGTGAACATATGAGAGAGGGGTTAGCAACACCATCCCCATTCTGCAAGGGAGGAACAGAAGTGCAGAGAGGTTGAGTCACTTGTTCCAGGCCACACAGCTGGTAATCCAGGCAGTATGACTCCAGAGCCACCCTCTGACCCCTGTGTAGATTGCGGAGATCAGGATCCTTGTGTGTCCCCGAGTCCCTTGGGTCATCTTCTTCTGGTCTCAAACTCTTCCATCCTCGGCTCTCAGCATCCTGTGGGGTGAGCAGGGGCCTGGATCAGACAGGGGACTGTCTCAGTGTGCGCTGACCTCACAGACTGTTCTGAGGAAGGGTCTGTAGGGGGTGTGGGGGGAAAGTAATGGGACAGTCGTCCCAGGGATAATTTCCACACTCCAGTTCCCCGGGGCCAGGAGGCCTGGTGTGCTGGTCTCCAGCCAGGGTGACCTCTCACCCCCTACCCACTGCTGTCTCAGTCCCTCGGGGGGCATTTTCTGCCGGGCATCAACATTCTTGGTGACTTCCCACAATCTGGAACCTCCCCGGGCAAGAGGACTTGGTCCCCTTCAATGTGTGGCCCCTCGTTCCTCATGCCCCCCCCCACACACATAGTAGGTGCACGTGGTTGAACATTGCATAATAAAGGAAGGAAACGACCCCTTCCTGAGACCTACTATGTGCCCCACGCACAGGTGTTCGCAGATGTGGTATCTCAGGTGATCTTGGCAATGTCCCTCCAGGTGGGCGGGCTGTGCCCACCTTATAGGTGAGAAGATTGAGGCTCAGAGCTGCCAGGCTTGTCTGTGTCTGCCAGAGAGGGCCACCCACCCTGCTGGGCCCAAGTGGCAGGTGATGGGGCTGGGCCAGATCCTGGACTCTCCTTTTCTGGAGAGTTTTTACCTGCTGCGAAGATGAGGGGCAGCCCAGCTGAGAGGCAGGGGACTGGAAGAGATGCCCCCGTGGGGTGGGAGGGGACACAGACCCTCCAGCCTGGGCCAGGCAAACTGCAGGTCAGTATTATTTGATATTGATTTGATATTTGATTAACCCTGAAGAGAAGCATCATTGGTTTGTTCATTCCCTCAACAAGTACTGGACACCTGTGATGTGTCTGGCTGGGGCTGTGCTAAGTGCTGGGGTTATAGCAGGGAATGAAACAGACTAAAGGCCCTCCCGTCATGGAGCTGACCTTCTGGCAGGGGAGGGAGCAGGAAGGGCTGGGAGGTACTTTAGATGGGCAGTCATGGAAGGCTCCTCGGAGGAGTTGTCCTATCAGCAGCGACTCCAATGAGAGAAGGAGCTGGCCAGGCCAAGACTGGGGGACGCCTCATGACAGATGAAGTCACTGGGACTCAGAGAGGTGAAAGACTTGCCCAGGGTCAATCCCGCTGGTATCCTCAGGGTGCGACCCTAAACTGGGAAGGGAGGTGAACCCCAGTCCCTAGCAGCCTTTGCCATTCTCTGCCTTTAGAGACCCAGACCCAGGCCCGTGTGGTCCTCCGAGGTGGGGATGGTGGGATCAGCGTGGACGTGGCAGCCCTGGTGGCCTGGCCGATGAACGGCCCTCTGGAGCTGGTGGTGAATGTCAGCCACACGGCGCCCGCTCTCCGGAGGCTGGGCCTGCCCTTCGCCAGCCAGGTGAGGAGTGGGTGGCCAGCCTGGGCAGGGGCAGGCTCCCTCCTAATTCTCTCAACTCCCATCCTGTTCCCGGGAGCAGAGGACCACTGTGTGCACGATTGACCGGGATGCTCTTGCCTTGTGTCTCTCCAGCACTTTACAGTTTGTAAAGGCTTTATTAATAATAGTAATAATTGTAACCAGTGTCTACTGAGTGACCTCTGTATTCCCAGCTGTGGGGCTGGTGTGGACTGGCCCCCTGCATCTCTGTGTTCCAGTTCCTGGTGCTGTGTCCTTTCCGCCCTTCCACTTTTTAATCAAAATCAAAGCTCAGCTTCCATTTGTAGAGCGCCTATTGCGTGCTCGGCACCATTCTAAGGGTTTTATATGCATTGACTCATCTCCTGACACCCCAGCGAGAGGCAGAGCGGCACAGTTGTTACGGAATGCTGTCTCCGGAGGTCAGTCCCAGCTCTGCCATTTGCTGGCTGTGTGGCCTTGGGCAAATTCCTTAGCCTCTCTGTGCCCTCCATCTCCTCATCTGTAAAATGGGGATAATAATTGTATCGATAATGTGGGGGTTGTGAGGATGGAGTGAGGAATACCAGTAATGCACCTGGGACGGTGTGTGGCCGGAGCAGATGCTTTAGAAGCTTTTGCTGCTCTGGTGGTGGTGGTGATGGTGGTAACTGTAATCATCATCATCATCTCTGGGTCACACATGAGCGCCTAGGTGACCTGCCCAAGGTCACATAACAAGTAGACATCAAAGTAGGGACTCAGGCTTGGTACGGGGCCCTTCCCTGAGATGCTCGTCGCCAACAACCTCTGAGAAAGGAAATGTGCTGTGACCCTACTGCGTGGGGCCATGTCCCAGCCACTGTCGTTTGGTGTGAACTCACCTTGCTTGGCTGGGCCCTCCCACTCCCCCACGAGTCACAGAGCGCATGCATCAAAGCCTCTTTTCCAACCTCCTGTTTTGGATTATCCAGCAATCGCCCTGCCCCTCACTCCACTCTGCCGTGGGAGGAGTCCTGGAGGGCCAGGATGTCACTCTTCACACAGAGGGTCTGCGTCACTGTAACCCACAGCGGAGCAGCCCGAGCTCCCTTATCCCCTGACTTCATCTGAATCCCCTTTTCCTGGCCTCAGGAACGGGTGATGCGAGACCCGTGGGGAGGTCATTCTTTGCCGACGTCGGGGGCGCAGGTCTGCACTGGGGGCCCACAGTAGGCAACCTGGGCTGCAGTGAGGGAGCCGGTCCAGGCCCTGCCCAAGGGTCCTCATCGTCCAAGAGGTTGTTAGATGGGGCCAGGCCTGATGGGCGTCTGCCACGCCAGGCTGGGGGGACAGGGACATGCTGGGGCTGTGGAGCATGGCCTGGCCTGTGAGGGTCCTCAGGCCCCTACCCTCCCCACACCTCACAGCCTGCCCCCCCCCCACCATCCCTCTTCAGCTCATGTTCTGGGAGCTCTGGGCAGAGGAGGAGATGAGTTCTTCCCTGCAGCTGACCTGTGATTCTCAAGCCTGCCTGGTTTTCAACGTCCGTGGCCAGAACCGGGCGCTCAGGTGAGGGGTTCTCTACACTATGGGGGCCCTGAGAGGAGAGGAATGGGTGAGGGAGACCACAGCTGAGCACTCCTGACCTACAGCCCCACTGCACAGGTGTGACAAGGGAGGCTCAGAGAGGCCAAGTGACTTACCCAAGGTCACACAGCTAATAAAATATCTTTGACCTCTGGGGGCAGGACATGGATGAGGAGTTCTTGGTCTCACAAACTAAATGCATCCCAGGCCTCGAGTACATATTAGTAACTATTACGGCTCTTTAATCCAGGGACCTACTGGGTGCCGGGGTCGGGGGCCTTACAATCAGATGAAGTCAGGTGGCCAGTGGTTCTCACCTGGGGGCGAGTGTGCCCACCCAGGAGTGTTTGGCAATGTCTGGGGAAATGTCTGGTGGTTACGACTCTGCGTGGGGTGCTACTGGCTCCTAGTGGGCGGGGGCCGGAGGTGCTGCCAGACTCCTGTAACGCACAGGTCGGCCCACGGCAGTGAATCGTGTGGCCCAAGGTGTCAGCTGTGCTGAGGTTGAGACACCCTGGTGTAGAGGCACCACCAGGCCAGGGCAGCCCCCAGGGCTGGCAGCAGTGGGGAGCCATGAAGAGGCAGGGAAGGGGTGCTGTGTGCACAGGGCTGCTGGGAGGGAACCCGGGTTTAAATCCCGCCGTCCACTCTGCTAAGGCTCCACTGGCCAAGCCCGAGGGGGCCCATCGGTGCGCCTGCAGAAGACGCGCTGCCCGGTACCACCCACCCCTGGGCTGAAGGGGCAACTGAGGGACTTGCCCAATGTCCCTGCCCAGGACCAGGCAGAGGCCAAGCTGGGATTCAAACTCAGGTCGCCTGGGGGCAGGCTGCAGCCCCAACCATTACACCCCATGGCCCTCAGGCCTCGGGGCGTGTGAATAGCCCTTCATCGGCTATTCTGCTGCTGTGTTCCTGCGTCTCCACCCCTCTGCTGGGGAGGTTGGCTTGGTCCTGACCCGGCCCTGGAGGCCCGGCCAGGGTGCCCTCAAGCCAGGCCTCTCACATCCTCTTTCTTTCCAGCAAGGAGCTGCGGCTCTCAGGCCGGCATCACCTCCCCATCCTCCTAGGCTGCTGCCCCAGCAGAGCCTCAGCCTCAGCCAAGGTAACTGTGTCCCGGCCTCCCCTGAGCTCCTAACTGGTTCCAGATGCCCTGCCCGAGGCGGGTATGGGGAGTGTTAACACATCCACATCTGTCTGCCGGCTGCACAGGCCCCCGTGGGCGACTCTCGGAAACCCCTGGCTCCAGCTTTCCCAGACAGGCCCAGGTTTACATTCCTGCGCTAGCCCCTGCGGCCCCCAGCTGGGCCCACGAGACCCTTAGGAGCCAGGGGACGCCTGCCCTCCTGCTGCCTGGCGCCGCCTCACCCGGCCTGGCCCGCTCCCGGTCGCTGGATCAGATGACGCGGCCTTTGAGCTGAGCCAGCATCACCTCCCAGGTGTCCCGTCTGCTCTCCCACGGGTCTTTGCGTGTCTTCGTGCCCTGTGTCCACAAATCCCATTTTTACCTGGAACCCCCAGGATCTCCCGCACTCATGCATCTGCCCTGTGTGTAGCATCTGGAGGTCCTGGGGGAAGACAGGAGGACCCATGAGACCCATGATTCCCTCTCCTTCCGTCTGCCGTTGTTTATTTCTGTCTGCCCCTCTTCCCCAAATCAGGAGATCCTGGAGGGTGTGCCCAGCACCTGGCACAGGGCCCAGCACATAGTAGGTGCGTGTAGTGAATGAATGAAAGAAAGAATGAATGAATGACAGGATGTGTAAATGAGTGAGTGATTACAATCACCAACTGGTCACTTCATTATCCCACCAGCCACCCAGTTTTGTTAAAAGCCCTCCCTGCCCTGGGCCAGGCTGCCTTTGTTTATAGAGCACCTACTGTGTGCCAGGCCCTGTACCTGCACATCGCACAGAATCTCAGTGCTCCCCAGATTTCACTGCACCATCATTCGGGGAACCTCTTAGTTTTCCCCTAATCTTTATTTTGAATAATTTCCAACCTATAGAAAAGTTATTGTAGGACAGTGGACATTTACCAATCGGTTTTTCCCCCAGTTTTATTGAGATGTAATTGACATACAGCACTGTATAACTTTAACATGTACAGCATACTGACCTGACTTACATCTATTGTGAAATGACTACGGTAAGTTTAGTTAACGTCCTCATCTCATAGAGATACAGAAAAAGAAAAGAAAAGGAAAAAAATTTCTTTCCTTGTGATGAGAACTCTTAGAATCTCCTCTCTTTTTTTTTTAAATTAATTTTTATTGGAGTATAGTTGATTTACAATGCTGTGTTACTTTCGGCTGTATAGCAAAGTGAATCAGTTGTACGTATACATATATCCACTCTTTTTTAGATTCTGTTCCCATGTAGGTCATTACAGAGCATTGAGTAGAGTTCCCTGTGCTATACAGTAGGTCCTTATTAGTTATCTATTTTATATATGTGTATATATCAATCCCAATCTCCCAATTTATCCCTCCCCCCCTTTCCTCCTTGGTAATCATAAGTTTGTTTTCTGCATCTGTGACTCTGTTACTGTTTTGTAAATTGGTTCATTTGTACCTTTCTCTTCTCTTAACCGCTTTCAAATATACCATCCAGCAGGGTTAACTGTAGTCATCCTGTTGTACATACATCCCTGGTATTTATCTTATATCACCAAGTGTTAATATCTTACCACATCTTTCTATTTATACTTACATATGTTATATAACATTTGTATATTCGCACACGTATTTTCTGCATTATTGTGAGTTAATATTGAGTTGTTTCTGGAGGCATCTCTTTACTCCTAAATACTGCAGCAAGTATTTCCAATAACAAGGGTATTTTCTTGTATAACACAACAGAATTACAAAATTCAGGAAATTTAACATGTGACATAATACCATTATCGAATATATGGTTCATCATAAAATTTCCCAGTGTCGCAATCATTCTTTTGCAATAACGTTCTTTCGAGCGGTTTTGTTTTGTTTGTTTTAAATCCAGAATGCAGTTCAGGATCATCCAGGGTATTCAGTTTCTTAATCTAGAAATTCAGTTTCTTAATCTGAAATCTCTTTAGTTTCTTAATCTAGAACAGAGGTCTGTAAACTTTTACTGTAAAGGTCCAGATAATAAATATTTTAGCCTTTACACCCAATACCCTCTTTGTTGCATCTACTACTATTGTAACAAAAGAGCAGCAATAGACAATATATAAATAAAATGGGCATGGTCGTGTTCCAATAAAACTTTATTTACAAAATCAGGCTGTGGGCCAAATTTGGCCCAAAGACTGACCCCTGATCTAGAAATTCTCTTCCCACCGCCTATATTTTATTATTACACTTTTCAGACACTGAAAAATTAAAACAATTTTATAGTGAACACCTACGTATCCACCACCTAGATTTTTTTCATTCATATTTTGCTCTACTGTATCACATAGTTCTCCATCCTTCCTAATTTTTGATGCATTTCAAAGTAAATTGCTGATATTGATATCAGCTGATATCAGCCGAAAGTGATATCCCCCTAAGCATTTCATTGTCCTTAACCACATTAAAGAAGAACTCTTGCATTGAACAACAAGGATTTACTGTATAGCACAGGGAATAACCTATAATGGAAAAGAATCTGAAGCTGTATACCTGAAACTAACACAATATTGTAAATACGCTATAGTTAAGTTTTTAAAAGAACTCCTGCATTGACGATTTTGCAGTGTTCAGGCAGTTGTTTTGCAAAAATCCCCCATTTGAATTTGTCAGATTGTTTGTGTGAGACATGATTCAGATTGAACATTTTTGACAGGGGAATCACTAAATTAATGATGCTTCTGGAGAGCTCTTAAGAATACCTGTTCTTGACCCAGTTTCCAGAGGCTCTGGTCTTGGGTGGGGGCCCAGAATCTATATTTTTGGCAGGTGCCCTAAGTGATTCTGCTGTTCAGCCAGCCTGGAAGTTAGCACATTATTTCATATAGTTTTCATATCAACCCATTAATAAAGTAGGTATCATTATCCCAATTTATCTGATAAGAAAGTGAAGGTGGTTATGGAACTAGCTAGAGGTCATTCATCCCATACCTGCTAGAGCCCGAATTGGGGCCCTGGTCTGTTTAATGCAGTGCTTGTGTGTCGTCCTCTGCAGTAGACTGCCCCCTGCTGTTCACAATGGTAATACAACTAGAATTCTTGCCTGCCCGCCCCAGGCTAGTAGCTATCTACAAGTCAGTGTTACAGCATGAAGGGCACGGGGAGATTGTTGTCATGGCCACACCTGGTGGTCTAAACTGAGGTTCAGGACCCTCATGTCATCAGAGTTGGTCCCATCCAGGGAGCTGTGCGTCTTTCGGGCCCGGGGCTTTGGGAGGCAGAGCTTGCTTACAGCGTGGAGCCAGCACCTTCCTCAGTGTTCCGTCAGAGACTTGGATGAGGAGATCTGACTTGCTTTTCTTCTGGCCCAGCTGCGATACCCTGAGGGTGGAGCCGAGAGCACCTTTGCCTTGACGGTGGAGGAGCATCATTTCCACGTGGGCTCCAGGCTGGTGGCTGCTAAGGACAGTCTCACCAACATCGTCACGCTGGAACAGACCTTCCCCCAGGTGCGTGCAGGAGGCCAGAGCCAGGGCTGGGGCAGGCTGGGAGGCTCCGGGGGCAGCCCTTTGAGAAAAGAGGAATTGTCCTGGTTCCTGGGAGGATCCAATACAGGCAGAGCTGTGATGTGGGCAAAATTTGCTGGAATGGATTCTCAGCTGGCCTCTGTACCCATCCATCCATCCTCCCTCCCTCCCACCCTCCCTCCCACCCTCCCACCCTCCCTCCCTCCCTCCCTCCCTTCCTTCCTCCCTCCCTTCCTCCCTTCCTTCCTTCCTTCTGCATTATTTATTGAGCATCTACTAGGTGCCAGACCAGACACTATTCCAGAAACTGGGGATGTTGCCTAGAACAGGACTGATGAGTCCTTCCTCTCATCAAGTGTACAGTCTAGTGGGGAGATTGACCAACAAAAAAATTAAATAAGAAAATATACCAGATGATGATACATACTATAGAAAAAACAAAATGGGGTGATATGAGTGGGAATTACTGGGGAGCTATTTAGGTGGCCAGGAAAGGCCCCACTAAGGAGATGACATTTGAGCTAGCCGGAGATGACAAGCAAATATCAGCCATTTGGAAATCTGGTGAAAAGAAGATATACAGATTGCCAACAAACACATGAAAGGATGCTCAACATCACTAATCATTAGAGAAATGCAAATCAAAACTACAATGAGGTATCACCTCACACCAGTCAGAATGGCCATCATCAGAAAGTCTACAAACAATAAATGCTGGAGAGGGTATGGAGAAAAGGGAACCCTCTTGCACTGTTGGTGGGAATGTAAATTGATACAGCCACTATGGAGAACAGTATGGAGGTTCCTTAAAAAACTAAAAATAGAACTCCCATATGACCTAGCAATCCCACTCCTGGGCATATACCCTGAGAAAACCATCATTCAAAAAGAGTCATGTACCACAGTGTTCATTGCAGCACTATTTACAATAGCCAGGACATGGAAGCAACCTAAGTGTCCATCGACAGATGAATGGTTAAGGAAGATGTGGCACATATATACAATGGAATATTACTCAGCCATAAAAAGAAACAAAATTGAATTATTTGTAGTGAGGTAGATGGACCTAGAGTCTGTCATACAGAGTGAAGTAAGTCAGAAAGAGGAAAACAAATACCGTATGCTAACACGTATATATGGAATCTAAAAAAAAAATGGTTCTGAAGAACCTAGGGGCAGGACAGGAATAAAGACGCAGATGTAGAGAATGGACTTGAGGACACTGGGAGGGGGAAGGGTAAGCTGGGACAAAGTGAGAGAGTAGCACTGACATATATACACTACCAAATGTAAAATAGACAGCTAGTGGGAAGCAGCTGCATAGCACAGGGAGATCAGCTCGGTGCTTTGTGATCACCTAGAGGGGTGGGAGAGGGGGGGTGGGAGAGGGGGTGTGGGAGGGAGACACAAGAGGGAGGGGATATGGGGATATATGTATGTATATAGCTGATTCACTTTGTTATACAGCAGAAACTAACACACCATTGTAAAGCAATTATACTCCAATAAAGATGTTAAAAAAAAGAAGAAAAGAAAATCTAGTGAAAGAGCATTCCAGGCAGAGGGAACAAGACATGCAAAGGGCCTGGGCAGGAATGAATTTGGCATATTTGAGGAATGGCCACTGGGCTGGAGCAGAGTAAGTGAGGGGGAACTGGTGGGCAGTAGTGGGAATCCAATCATGCAGGGCATGTCAGGCCACAGGGAGGAGTTTGGATTTTATTCTCTCTGAAATTGGACGCCTTTTGAGGACACTATCCAAGGGATGCTTTCAGATTCCTCTGGCTGCTGTGTGGGGAGGGACCTACAGGGGGCAGCAGAGACAACAGTGAAGAAGCCAGTGAGCAGGGCCAGAATGATGATGTCTTGGACTGAGGTGGGGGCAGTAGTGATGAGCTTTAGAGACATTTAAGAGTCAATTCCCGGGCTTCCCTGGTGGCGCAGTGGTTGAGAATCTGCCTGCTAATGCGGGGGACACGGGTTCGAGCCCTGGTCTGGGAGGATCCCACATGCCGCGGAGCAACTGGGCCCGTGAGCCACAATTACTGAGCCTGCGCATCTGGAGCCTGTGCTCCGCAACAAGAGAGGCCGCGATAGTGAGAGGCCCGCGCGCCGCGATGAGGAGTGGCCCCCACTTGCCGCAACTGGAGGAAGCCCTCGCACAGAAACGAAGACCCAACACAGCCAAAATAAATAAATAAATAAATAATTAAAAAAAAAAAAAAAAAAAAAAAAAAGAGTCAATTCCCCTCGTCCCACCAGAAGTCCCCTCCACCCTCCACCTGTGGCACCACCAGCAGGGAGAGTGCTCCTTGCTGAGCCTTTGCACAGGCTGTTCCTTCTGCCTAGAATGCCCTTCCCTGCTTTGTCCACTTATTTTCTTTGTGTTCCTTTGTCCCTTGAATATCTTTTGTGGCTACTCTTGTCACCTTGTCCCACCATTTTCTGTCTCTGTGACTGTCTCCCCACCAGCCTGGAGCCCCTGAAGGGCCAGGGCCAGTCTTGGTTATCTTTGTACCCCAACCCCCAGCACTGGGTCAAGGACATAATACCTGCTCACTAAATGTTTGAGAAATCCTACTACCAACTGCAGCAGCCCCACATGGCATTGTCCATGGGTCCAGCCCTGGGCTGAGCACATCACAGCCATTATATCACTGAAGTTGGCACTGTTATTCTTACCCCATTTTATACACAAGGAAATGAGGCCCAGAGAGGTTGGGAAACTGGCCCAAGGCCACACAGCTTGGAAGTGAAGCTGAGAGGCGGCTGTCCTCTTCACAGGGGGCGTCAGTCTCCTATGTCACACCCCTTCCACCCCATCACTCCCCTCCCTTACATTATCTGCCCAGCCCAGTAAACTGTTAGAACTTTGTTTCTTGTGTTTCTTCTTCTGAAAGCTTCTCTCCTTTCCTACCCTCAGCGGGAACATGGGCCAGGTTCCCCTGTGAAGCAGCTCCATCTTTCTCTTCCAGCTCCACACCCTTCCTGGGGAGCTGGTCCTGCAGACCTCATACGAGCGAGCCCGTGGCACCCGTGTCCTGCACCACATGGTGCTGTGGGACGGCCAGGAGATGGCTATCAACGGGAGCTTCTCCGGGCCCTTCCTCAAGCCCACCGGGACCCTCAGGCTGCAGGGTGAGTCTCCCAGCGGCTGCAGCAGGGGTGGCCTGTTCACCCACTCACTCAGAGCACCATCATTGAGCACCTGCTTATCCCAGGTGCTGTTCCAGGTGCTGGGGATCCACTGGGAAATAAGATGGCCCAGGTCCCCGCCCTCAGGGAGGCAGGCTGTGAGCAGGGACACATACTGAACAACATAACGTCAGGGTGTCTCCGAGAGAGAAGGGCTGAGAAAACAAGCAGGGCTTGGTTTGGGGGCCTGGAGCTCCTCCAGGTGGGGTGGTCGGGGAAGGCCTGTCTCAGGAGGTGATGTTTAAGCTGAGCCCCGAGTGACAAGAAGGCGAAGCTCTGGGGAGATCATTGCAGGCAGAAGGAACAGCAGGTGCAAAGGCCCTGGGGTGGGAACAAGCTTTGTGGCTGGAGCAACGGCAGCAAGGGCAGTGTGGCTGGAGTGGACTGAAGGGAGGAGCAGCGGGGAGATGAGGCGGGAGAGGTCAGGGGAGCCGGGTCACACAGGATCCCAGGCCCGGACAAGGAGTTGGGGTTTTACCCGCGTGTGTTAAGACAGGAGGGTGGGGCCAGGGCGTGGAAGGTGTGCCAACTCCGAGCATCCCCGAGAGGCTTCAGAGCTGAGGCTGACAGACTGAAGGTTGGCAGGGGAGGTGAGTGCAGCCCCAACGGTGGCACCCGTGACCCCTGAGGCCCTCCAGGAAATAGCCCTGTCCCCAAGGGACTGTGCAGACACACAGACTGTCAGTTAGTGTTTGAGGAGCCCCCTTACGCAGAGCAGAGCCCGACCTGCTGGCCTGCCAAGCGGGAGACACGGTGCAGACCCTGGCCCCTGGGGCACGGCTTGCTGAGTGGCCCAGTGGAGTTCCCCATGGTCACGGTTGCCACACATGTGCCCTGCAAGGCAGAGGAAATGAGAAGATCCTCAGCATGCCAAGGCGGTATGTGCGTGCCCTTGTGTGCATGTGTGAGCGTGTGCATGCTCGGGGGCCCATGGGTGGGCTGAGCAGTCCGTGGGCCCTGCCATGTGGTTACAGAGCATAGGAGCCAGCAGGTCAGGGGTGGAGGGAAGGAGGGGTGTGGCTCTGCATGTGGCATGCAAATGTGGTCAGTGCTCCCTGGACTGGTGACCAGATGATGCCTGGAGAACCAGCTAGTGCCACCGTCTCTGGGCACAGCTCCCCAGAGTCTGTGTGGGGACAGGCAGCACCCCTTCCAGAGGGCTCAGAGGGCAGCATGGTGGCCGTTGTCTGCAATGGGGTCTTGGGTGGACTCCTGCTCTGGGGGTCTAGGAAGGCAGGACCAGTTGATGGCCTCACAGGATGGGATCAAGTGGTGCAGGAGGTCAGGGCAGCTGGACTCAGCCTTAAGGGATGAAGGAAGAAAATCTAGGGCAAGGAGACTGTCTGCTGTGAGGCCTCGGCTATGCAGGTACCACCTGTGTCACACCCCAAGGTGGAATGAGAGCATAGGGCAGGTGAGTGTGGCCAGGTAGGTGTGGGACATTCACAGAGGCCTGGGCAACCATGAGTGTGAGGGACCTGAGAGTGATACAAAAAGGAGACTGTATCAGTCAGCTATTGCTGTGTAACAAATGACCCCAAACTCAGTGACTTATAGTAATAAGCATTTATCACTGTTCATGGGCCTGTGGGTCAGCTGGGCAGCTCTTCTGGTCTTACTCACGCATCAAAGTCAGCCCCAAGTTGGGCAGGTGGTGCTGCTGATCTTGGCTGGGCTTTCTAACGTGTTCGGGGGCTGGCTGCCTGTCAGCTGCTCTGGGACAGCCTCGACTGAAACATTCAGGTTCTCCTCTGTGTGGTGTCACCGTCCAGCAGGCCAGCCTGGGTTTGTTCTCACAGTGGCTGGGCAGGGATCCCAGAGAGCCAGTGGGAGCTGAGGACTCTTTAGGCCTAGGCTGGGGTTTGCCAGTGTCAACTTCACCAAATTCTACAAGCAAATCACAAGGCCAGCCCAGGTTCAAGGGCCAGGGAAACAAATTCCACCTCCTGATGGAGGAGGTACAAAGCCTCGTTGCAGGAGTGGAGATTTGGGGTTCTCACAGGGACACTGAGGGACTGTACTGAGTGGTATGGGGACCAAGTGAGGGTGTAGCTTCTGAATTTTGTGCAGATTACCTGAGCGTGTGGCCCCAAAGTGGCCCCCTGTACCCTCTCGACCTCGAGCCGATGTCCTCAGCTCATGCTCCTGCCCCTCCCTGTGTCCCCGCCTCCAGTGGAGCTCACCCACCCGCTGCCGCTCCCCCTGCCTCAGCACTGCAGCCTCCGCCTGGCCTCCGAGCATTCGCGACGCGGCCACCACGATGACCTGGTCGTGGGCTGGGATGGCAAAGACCAGGTAGGCGTCGGGGCTGGAAGGATGCCTGGGAAGCCCACCCTGTGGCCTGAGTGGGGCACTTGGGGCCCTGCCCTGCCCGAGGAGCCTTACAGGGCCAACAGGGCTGGGACCCAGTCCCCAAGGGACCATGGGAAGGGCACTGGGTGGGAGGAGGAAACCTGGGTCCCAGCACCACCTGGGACAGGAAGACCAGTGGCTGACGCATACTGCAGGCCTCTTGTGTGCCAGGCACATCAGCCCCATTTCTAGAAGATGAAATTGAAGCTCAGAGAGGCATGGGGTCTTGCCCAGAGTCATGGAGCTACTGGAAGGCAGGGCTGGGATTTGAACCCATGAAATGCCTCCAGCCACCACATGTGTCACTCCCAGTCCCATCTTTGTCATATGCTTGTCCTCATCTGCGTCTCTCCAAGCCTCAACTTACTCCTCTGCAAAATGGGCTGAAGCTCTCGGAGAGCCTCCCACAGTGCTGGGCCAGCAGCCCTCACTCCCGTGACCTTGATGAAGAAGGTTGCCTGCACTGGGTGGTGGGGAGGGGCTTGGCCTCTCTGGGGGAGCCCTCCCCCTCAGCCTGTCCCCTCCCCAGGTGGTGCTGTCCTCCTCTCTTCGGCTGGGGAAGGGCAAGCTGGCCGCCCACGTGGCCCTGGTTCACCCCTTCAGCCTCTCCTGGCGGCGGGCCGAGGCCAGTGGCCTTGCTGAGAGCAGGGGTGGCAGGCAGCGCCGGCAGGTGAGCAGGGAGCATCCGAGGGGCCCTGGGTGTAGGGGTCTTGGGGGTTGGTGAGCTGCGTGGCTGAGCCCACGGGTGGGGCATCTGGGACCACGTGTGGGGGAGGAGGATCCCATTTGTTCATCAGAGACAAGGACATCTCTGGAATCACAGATTCCTGAAGCTTGGAACCCCAAAGGGACCTTCATTCATTCATTCATTCATTCACCGGTACCTTATTAAGCACCTACTGTGTGCCAGGCAGTGTTGAGGTGCAGACACAGTCCCCGCGTTGATAAACCTCATATTTTAGTGGGAGAAACAGTTACAAGCATGTCCAATTCATCACCGAAGTGCTCGTTTGTTTAGTCAGTCACTGCAGGGGTTTGAGCAGGGCAGCTGGACTCTGCATCTGACTGGGAGGCCTTGGGCAGCTCACAGCACCTCCCTAAGCCTCAGTTTTTTTCTTCTGTGAAATGGAAGACAGTAGGCCAGTGTGTGCCAGGCAAAACAGGCACAAAGACCAAAACTCAAGCAAAGGAATGAATAAAGAAATTAAGAGTTGTGGTAAGCACCATAAAGAAAGTAAGGAGGGTGCTAAGAGAGAGAAACATTGGAGTGGGGGGGGCTACTTTAGATGGGGTGCACAGCGAGGGCTTCCTGGAGGAGGTGGTTTGTCAGCTGAGGACCCGCGGATGAGGAGGAGCTATCTGTGCCAAGCTGGAGAAACAGCGCAGTCCAGGTAGAAGGAACAGCAAGTGAAGGGCCCCGAGGTGAGAACGGGCTGGGTGCTTCAGGAAGAGCCAGAGGCAATTAGGACCAGAACCAAGGAAGCGATGGGGCAGGGGCAGGTGAGGGGGGAGATGAGGTCAGGTGAGGGGGCAGACCACGCAGGGCCCCTCTCTTGGCTCGGGCTGCCATAGCAAAATAGTACAGGCTGTGTGGCTTAAACCGCAGGCATTTATTTCTCACACTTCTAGAGGCTAGAAGTGCAAGATCAAGGTGCCAGCACTGTCAGCTCCTGGTGAGAGCTCTCTTCCTGGCCTGCAGCCGTCTCACTGTGTCCTCATGTGTCGGGGAGAGAGCTCTCCGGGCTCCTTCTTACAAAGACACTAATTCCATCATGACACCTCCGCCCCAAACCTCATCTAACCCTAATCACCTCCCAACGGCCCCCCCTCCTGATGCTGTCACATTGGGGATGAGGGCTTCAACATATGAACTTGTGGGGTGATGTGAGTCAGTCCACAGCAGCCCCACAAACCCCAGGGAGGGACTCAGATTTCATTCTGTCTTTGGGAATGATGAGTCTGGGTGTTGAGAATGAGGAGTTTTCCATCTAAACGCCTCTGGCCTCCCAGCCCGAGCGTGGCTCTAAGCTCTTACAAACACGAGCCGCAAGAGGAGGCACCGTCTCCACTCCCCACCTCTCCCCTCCGCCCGCCACTGGCCCCATCTCCTTGCAGGTACAGCTTGCCTGGAATGGAGGGCAGCCTGCGACTTTGCAGCTCACCTGGGCCGACAGGTCCTTGGCGCACAGCACCTCCTGGGACGGTTGCGTGGCCACCTCCCCGGGGCAGGTAGGCACTGGCTGCCCTGCTGATCAGGCACAGGCCTTTCGCTAACTCTGCCCTGTGTTGCCCTCCCTCCCCCCAGTCACGTCCTCCATCCTCTTCCCCGTCAGCTCTGGGACACCTGGGGCCTGGGCGCCCTCAGGGCCTGTGGGGCCTTAACACAGACCCCAGCCGTGTTCAGCGAGTGGCTCGATCTGTCCTGGGACGGACGCCGGGTGCAGCAGAACCTGACGTATGAGGTGAGGCCTGGGGGGCTGGGGGTCCCCACCTGCTTCAGGAAGTGCCTGGCTCTGGGGCCCTAGAGTCCTGGGTGTAAGTGCTACTTGTGCTGGGGATCCCGGACAACTCATTTCTCCACTGTGAACCTTGGTTTTCTCATCTGTGAAATGGGTGCAGTAATCCTTCCCTGACTGGAGTGTAGTGAGAGCTCTGAGAGGTAAGGAAAGCAAGGCGCCCAGCATGAGGCAAGCACCTGGGGAGCAGACGGGGAAGGAGCTTGTGACGCCAGTGGGCTTCTGGGGAGGGGTGGGGGGAGGTCGGGAGGTCAGGTTTCCAGAGGCGTCAGGGTCAAGGTCTCTCCAGCAGCACTGCCTGCCTGGGGCTCCTGATGGGCTATGGAGAGACAGGGACAGCTAGCCCTGGAAGTCCCCTTGCCCCTTCTGGGTCTCCTTAGGCCCAGCCCCCCTCAGTCTCCCAACAAAAGTCCTGCTCGGAGTGTAAACGGCTGCTGCGGGGCTGACCAGGGCTCTGATGGTGGGATTTCTGGCACCTGCCCTCCTCTCGTGAGCGTCTCCTGACTGCCGCTGGCCATGGGCACTCTCTCTTCCGGGACGAACCCCCATCCCACGGTGCCTTCTCCTTCCAGAGGCACCAGCCGTCCCGCCCGGACAAGATCCGTGCAGAGGCCACACTGGAACGCGTCCTCATGGCCTCCTGCACCACGCAAAGTTTCCAGGGAGTCGTGGAGACTGACTACGCCCGCTGGCTGCGCCATTCCCTGCATCTGGGGCTCTGCCACCTGCCCAGGGTGAGTCTGTCCCAGGCAAAGGCCCAGGGACCCTGGTGGTGAGGAGAGAGGAGGGTGCCTGCCCAGGTCAGGGGTGTGAGTGAGGGAGCTGGATGCCATCATCACGGCTCTGCACGTGCCACTGGGCGGCCCTGGCAGGGCTCTCTCCTCTCTGAACATCCGGTGTTTCATCTGAAGGATGGAAGATGCAGTTGGTTCCAGCATGTAGGGTGACTGTGAAATTTAGGATGAGACACTGGGAGAGTGCTCAACGCATAAACAAAAGCTGCTGCTTTCGTCATCATTGTTAGGGGGAGGTGTTGGGACCCCTATCCCCCCAACATTCCCCCGAGTTTGTTAGCTGGTTGATTGGTCTTTCCTGCATTCTTTCCACCCTTCCTTCCACCCACCCACCCACCCATCTTCTCAACCATCCAAACATCCATCCATCCATCTACCCACCCTCCCATCCTCCCTTCCATCCTCCCTCCCTCCCTCCCTCCCATCCCTCCATCCATTCATCCATCCATCCTCCCATTCCCCACATCCCAGGGGTCAAACTTTTTCTGTAAGGAGCCAGATGGCAAATCTTTTAAGTCTTGCGGACCATATGGTCTCTGTTGCAACTCTGGCATTGTGTCATGAAAGCCACCATAGATGACATGTAAATGAATGGGTATGGCCATTCCCAATAAAAATCTATCTACAAGAACAGGCAGTGAGCCAGATTTGGCCCATGAGCCATAGTTTGCCAACCCCCAATCTGTTCATCCATTCAGAAAGCATTCGTATGCCAGGCTGTTCTAGGTGCAGGGGCAAGGATGGGGAAAGGGACAGACCAGGTCCGTGCCCTCCTGAAGCTCACAGTCCAGTGGGTAGAAGAAGAAAAAACAGACAGGATGCATGATATGCAGTCAGGTGTGGTGAATGCTGTGAAGGAATGAAGCAGGGAGAGTGGACAGGGGATTGCAGGGGGCCTTGCTGACGAATGCAAACTGCAGCGGGAACAGCCAGTGCAAAGGCCCTGTGGCAGGAGCATGCTTAGAGTGTTTGAGGAACACAGGGTGGCCCTTATAGAGAGAGCAAGAGGGCGAGGTTAGGAAGATAACGCAGACCCATAGGACCTGCCAAGGAGACCGGCTTCTCCTCTAAGCGCAGTGGGAAGGCAGAGGCTTTGAGCAGGGGGGACAGTGTCTGATTTGCATTTTTTTTAAAGCTTGGTCTGTCTGCCAAGTGGAGGAGGGGGCTGTGGGCTGGGGCAGGAATGGAGGCTGGGAGACCTGATAGGCTATTGGGACAGTCCTGGCGTGAGGGATAGTAGCCTGGACCAGAGCATAGGGAGAGAAAGCTGTGCTCCTGCACCTCCCTGACCACTGACACCGCACCCTTTCGTTCCAGGCCCTCTCGGTCTCTGGGGAGCACACCTTGGGCAGCAGTGGGCTCCTGCTACACTCCAAATGCCAGCTGGGCCTCGCCCCAGACCCAGACCACAACCTGCACCTCAGCCTGACCCTCCGCAACCACAGCAGGCCCCGGATGCCTGACTTCTCCGGGGAGCTAGAGGTAAGGTGGCTGGGTCGGGGCTGCCCACCCCATAGGCGGGATACTCTGATGTCCCTCTGTCCCTCTCTGCCCAGTGGACCACCACTGCCTGGGTGGCCCTGCCATCTAGTGGCCAGTATTAGAACTGCAGACTGGCACCCTAGTGGGGACCTGAGCTTAACTGTAGGTGGGACCCCTGTGCCTGGCCCCCCGCCCTGAGCAGCTCCTCTGCTGCCCCAACATCAGCCCTTCCTATAACCGAGAGGCAATGGCTGGACTGCCTGGGTTTGAATCCCAGCCCAACCTCTTCCTGGCTAGCAACGTACTTCCCCTCTCTGTGCCTCAGTTTCTTCGCCTGTAAAGTGGCGGATAATCATTGCACCTACCCTACCTCCCATGGGATTAATATTGCAGGGATTAAGTATGTTAATATGTATAGATTGTTTAGAATAGTGCCTGATACAAAGCAGCCACTAAGTAAGTATTAGCTGCTATTATTATTAGCTATTACTGGCCGAGTCTTCTCCTACCCCTTCCACCTCCCAGCAGCCCAGGGAGGTAGAAGGGGGCAGAGCTGGGTTCAATACCTGCTCTGCTCCCACCTGGCCAAGGGCTATTGAGAAGGGACCTCTTTGAGCCCCATTTCCTCATCTGTAAGTGGGGATCAGGTATATTTCACAGGGTGGTCAGTGGGGTTCTGGGCACCCCTCCCCTCCACCCACACAGCGCGGGCATACAGGAGGTGCTCCATAAGTGCTGTCATCCACCCATCTCTGTGTCTCCCTGGCTGGGTGACCTTGACCTTGTGACTTACCCTCTTCAAGCCTCAGTCTTCTCTGTCAAATGGGAACGAATCCCATGTCCTTTGCAGAATTGTTGGGAGAAAAAGAAACAGAGTTTGCACAGCACGTGCACACAGTAGGTGCTCATGAGATGGGAGTTTCCTTCCAGCATCCAGAGCTGGATGAGGCATTTCTGTGTCTGGAGCTCACTCAGCTCCTGTTTCCAAGCCCAGGAGCAGTGGCAGTTTCAAAAGAGTTTTCCTTTCTGAGTTTCGCCAAGGCTGGCTCTCGCTTCCCCGTTTGCCAGCCAGGCCCCCAGCCACTCCCGCACCTGTAATCCCGGTGCCCCAAGGCTCACTTCCCCAGAACCGGAGGCCTGGGAGTGAGCCCCGTGGTGCCCAGCCCGCGGTGGGCGGTCAGGGAGTGGCTGGTCCTCCTGCTTCCATCCTGAGCATGTGGGCAGCTGGTTCTGACCGCCTCTCCCTTGCCCACCCCCTCTCTGCTTGCCCCATTTTGGGGTCCGTGGTGTGGAGAGAGGCCTTTCTACAGCCTTGTTTGGTCTCTACACCAACCTGGTGGAGAAGGGGGACAGATTCAGGAGGTCAGGCACTCACCCCGGCTGCTGGGGCGCTCGCCACTCAGTGACAGTGACTAAGACGGACACCTCAGGTGTGGTCTGCAGACGCCCCCCCTCAGGATCACTTCATGCACTGTGAAATCTCCTAAGGATTCCTGGGCTCCACCCCTCCCACCCACTCAGGAAGCTGCATGTTTAGTGAGCACCCTGAATTGGATTCCTAGGGCTGCTGTAACAAATTAGCCCCAACTCAGTGGTTTAGCACGACAGAAATCCCTTCTTTCACAGCTCTGGAGGTTAGAAGTCTACAGTCAAGGCGCCAGCAGGGTCATGCTCCTTCCAGAAGCTCCAGGAAACAATGCTTCCTTGCCTCTTCCAGCTTCTGGGGGCTGCCAGCAATCCAGGCGTTCCTGGGCTTCTGGCTGCATTATTCCAATCTCTGTCTCTGTCTTCACATGGCCTTCTTATAAGGACACCAGTTATTGGATTTAGGGCCCACCCTAATCCAGTATGATGTCATCGTAATTTTATTTCATCTACAAATAACCTGTTTCCAAATAACATCACATTTACAGGTACCAAGGGTTAGAACTTCAACAGATCTTTTTGAGGAACATAAGCCCATAACACACCTCCTACACACACACACACACACACACACACACACACACACACACGCACACGCACATGCACACACACACGCACACACATTCTGATTCCTGATAAATTTTGAGAACCACCATTCTATATCTGATCTTATAGATTTTGAAACTGAGGCCCAGAGAGGGTAACACACTTACTCAAGGCTGCACAGCTTGTTAGCCGCAATATCTGGACTAGAATACAGAGCAGCTGAGTTCAGGCCAGAGGTGGCTCCCCTCCCCTACAACGGCTTCTCAATCAGCCCGTTGGCCTCCCCCCTGCAAGGTCTCCCTAGGGTTCCTTCTCTTAAGGCCTCTGAGGCTTTTCCTGCCTTTGCCCCACCCCATTTGAAACCCTCCTGTCTGGTGTCCCCTTCCCTCAAGGCTGGTGGCTGCAAGGGCTGGGATGAACTGCTCAGTGCCGGCCTTTATGCCAGGTGCTACCCACGATGCCTCCTTGAACTTGTGGAGACATTTGCAGTGGTTCTCATGCAAACATGGAAAACCTGGCCTGTAGGTGGAGACACCTGGGCACTGGGAACGTAAAAATGCCAGTGCCCAGCCCCTCCCCCAATCAGTTAAGTCAGAATCTCTGGGGTGAGGCCTCGGCAGCAGGAATTTTTAAGCTACTTGGATGCTGTGCGCCGCGCTTGGTTAGGTCCCTGGATGTGGATTTTAATAAGCATGTTCTGCAACTAGTAGGGATTCTGAGCCCTGTGGCAGGGGTGTAAGGTGGGCGGACCCAGTGCCCCTGAAGGTGTGTGGGGGGGAGGTGGGCATTGCCTTTTCCCTGCAGGTTCAACCTCACCCTCCTCAGCCACCTCTCCCCGGGCCTGGGGCCAACAGGGGCCAGAGGGCAGAGGCCAGGCTGCACTCAGGCCTCTGCCCTTCGCCTCCCAGCTCCGCGGCCCCAAGGCTCAGCAGTTTGGCCTGCTGGGCCGGGTCTCCACCTCAGCTTCTCGAAGCTTGGTCCAGCTGGAGGGAAATGTGGACGATGGGGACGAGAAAGTGAGACTGTTGGTGTCCCGGGCCCCGAACTGCTTCCAGGCCTCGGTGGCCCACGAGGAAGGTGAGTGGAGGTACCGGTGTGGCTCAGCGGCCTGGCCAAGGCCCCAGCTTGGCCCAAGAGTGGACAGAGATTGGGGTGCTGAGAGCTCGAAGTCAAAGGAAGCCCTGGTAGGACTTGGTGGCACCCCCAGCTTGGAGGTGATGATAAGCTCCCTGTGGTCACCTGTGGTGCCAGGAGAGGCTGGGATAAGTCTGGACCAGAGGTGGGTGTGGGCTGGGGGATGGGGAAGAAACCAGGCTTCGGGGAGTTTGGAGGTTGATTTCGGCAGCTCAGTTCAAGGCCCTCAAGTCCTAGGGCCTTTGAGACTCTGCCTGTGGGCAGTGGGGAGCTACAGAAGGCTGTGGAGAGCGGGAGGAGTGGGCAGCTGGGAGGCAGATGGACGAGTCCTGGGTACAACAGCAGGTCCCCTCCTGGCCCCAGGGAGCCAAGAGGAGAGCGTGGTGCTGCGGGCGTGTGCCCACAGGCGGACTGCGGAGGTGGAGGCCCTGCTCCAGGACAGCGGGCAACCCGTCCAGCCCCTGGGACGCCTGACCCTGCAGGCTGCCAACCAGAGCCTCCGCTTGGCTGCATACGGCTGCCAGGGGACCCTGCTGGGCCACGTGGAGGTGAGAGGGCCGAGGGCTGGGGGGAGGGGTGTTATTCCTACCCCCCCACCCCCACCCTGCCCGGGCAGAGGCCACAGGACCAGGATCCCTAAGTCCAGGAGTACCAAGGAAACCAGAGGCAGACAGCCCGTAGCGTGGCCAACACATCCCTGGGCGTTGCTGCTGGCACCGAGAGCATTCTGTCCACTTCATCCCCGTGAGGCCCAGCCTGTCCCTCTGTGTCCGCAGTCCAGGGTGGCCGCTCTTGGGTCCCAGGTGCAAGCCCGGCTGGAGGAGAAGATCCATGGCTTGGACGCCTACGTGAGACGGTTCCAGCGCCTGGTGGGTAGAGTGCACTGGGATGTCGCGGGCACCCTTGGAGAACGGGAGGGAGCGTGAGGCTGTGGAGGGTCACCCCCTGGCTCGTCCTGGGCCTCCCTCACGGACACGAGGGTCTTCTGGAGCTTTCTGTGCCCCAGACCCTCACGTTGATCCTGCCCCCGTTCCCCTGCCCAGGTGCAGCCGGCGGGCGCCCTGGATGGCGCGGCAGGCCCCCTTCTGCAGCTGTGCCAGGCGGGGCTGGGGGCCGTGCGGGAGAGCGGCCGGGCGGTGGCCGCGCTGTGGGACCAGAGCCGGGCCAGGCAGGGGCTGACACACCACGTGCCGCTCTACCTGGGGAGGCTGCAGGCAGGGCTGGAGCAGCTGCGGGCTGAGCTGGAACGTGAGTGCAGGAGACAGGGCGTGACCCTGCACCCAAATCCACACCTGATCCCGGGGCCCCCGACCCCAGGCCCCTCACGCTTGGCCTGGGGTACTGGTTCAACCAGAAAGGCCACCTGATTTCTGGCAGGCCTGCAGCCCAACTTCATTTAGACCCTCTGCCTTATTTCTCACGGACCTGTAGCCTTCAGACTTTTGGAACAGTGTCCATTCTTGCCAGTCTCCAAGCCCATATCCCTCGTGCCTGCTGCCTTATCTCTTCTGGGACTGCTGACCAAGTTTCTTCAGTCCCCGCCTGATTTCTTTTGGGTATACAGCTTTACTTCTATTAGGCCCACTGCCATAGATTCTAGGGCCTATTTCTGGTTCTGTGATAAAAACCAGTGAAACCGTGCGGGTCGTGAAGGCTGCTGTCCCGAACGCCCTCCTGGCGGTGCTGGGACCCTCCAGCCTCTCCCGGGGCCAGGAGCACCAGGGCTGACAGCTGGCCCAGCAGGGAGCCCCAGGACCCTGCCCAGCACCAGGGTGGCCGTCCCTCTGACTGGCCAGTGCTCGGGCCAGACAGGCTATTAAATGTCCTCTCACCCCTGCTTGTGTCCCTTTGTCAGAATCCCAGGGCCACCCCCAGCCTCGTGATTCACTAGGACTCACAGCTCTCAGGACGTAGTTGCACCCACAGCTATGATTTGCTACAGGGACAGGATACAGAGCCAGGTGGCGGAGGGACAGGTGCAAGGGAGGTTCTAGGGAGACCAAGCACGAGCTTCCAGACTCCTCTCTCAGTGGGGGCACACGGGACTCCCTCCACTCCCCCAGCTTTGAATTGTGGCAACATGTGTCAAACGCTGTCTGCCCGGGGAGCTTGTTAGAGACCCTGCGTCCAGGCTTCTCACTGGGGGCTGGTCACGTAGGAGCCTCTGCCTGGCACAGACCAACATTCCAGACTCGCAGAAGGAAAGGGGGTGTTCAGCATAAACCACATTGCTCGTGCAATCCAGGTACAGTGAGGCCCTCTTATCAGGTCTGGGAATGGTGGGAACCCCCCAGAATCCAGCCAGGGCTGATCCCGTGAACAGGCCTTGCAGTCGGGCAGTCTCAGGCCTGCCGGGCTAACTCTTTTCCAGTCTCTAGTGCCACCACCTCATTCCAGGTCACAGGCCCTATTTCTTTCCTGGAGGCCCGGGTCGTCGGGGGGCTGGTTTTCCTGTGTGGGCCGGGGATGCGGGTAGCGGCATCTCACCTGCCACCAGGGCCGGGAGGCCTCACGGTGCGTGGTGGGTGCCTTTGCAGAGCCCCTGGCCACGCTGAAGGACGCCTACTTGGAGGTGACAGTGCAGCCCCTGGACAAGGTGTGGCAGGAGCGGGCCGAGGAGGCCGTGCAGCGGCTGCAGGCCTGGGTGTCCGGGACGCCGGGGACCTGGGGGTCCGGGCCCATCGCGGCAGCGCTGGAGGCCACGAGGGGCGCCCTGGAGCTGGTGAGGTGGGGCGAGGGGGAGGGAGGCGGCCCTGCAGGCAGGGATGGCCCTGACGGCTCTCACTGCCCCCACCTGCTCCAGGCCACCCACCAGATGCTGTCTTGGGCTGAAGCTGTGTTCTCACAGGCACTGAGGCGGCTCTGCAAACCCTTGTTGGACATGTACAGCTTCTCAGCCAGGTAACTTGTCCCCTCTGCGGTCCTGCCCCACGCCAGGCACACCCTCCGTCTCATCTGCTCCCCTGACAGCCCTGCCATAGAGACATTTTCAGCCCCATTTTACGGATAAGGAAACTGAGGCTTATTCTTCATTCCGCGGATATTTTATGAGCACTCTCTTTGAGCAGGCGCTGTTTTAGGTGTGCAGACGCAGCGGTGAGTGGGATAGATCCTGGCCCTCACGAAGGCCATGGCTGAGCAGGCAGACGGTCACTGAACACAGTGACCAGGTTATCTACCCTCAGGGGCGGCAGGCCTTCCTATAAACGGCCTGAGAGTGATGTGTTCAGGATTTGTAGCCCAATGGTCTCTCATGTAGCCTTCGTTTTTTGTTTTTGTTAAGAATCCTTTAAACAGTAAAAGCCATTCTTAGCTTGCAGGCCATCCAAAAGCAGGACACAGGTTGGATTTAGCCACGGACCACAGTCTATCGACCTCTGAGCTAGTATATTAGGTACCAAGTGCTACAGAAAAAAAAAAAGGCAGGACATGTGGGTTGATAGGGGCATTTTTTTTTAAGTAATTAATTTATTTATGGCTGTGTTGGATCTTTGTTTCTGCGCGAGGGCTTTCTCTAGTTGTGGCAAGCGGGGGCCACTCTTCATCGCGGTGCGCGGGCCTCTCACTATGGCGGCCTCTCTTGTTGCGGGGCATTTTATTTTATTTTTATTTTTTAAATCTTTTTGTTTATTTTGGCTGTGGGGCATGCGGGATCTTAGTTCCCCAACCAGGAATCCAACCCGTGCCCCCTGCAGTGGAAGCGCAGAGTCTTAACCACTGGACCGCCAGGGAAGTCCCCGATGGGGGCATTATAAAGAGTGAGGCTGTGGTTGGCTTCAGTGAGAAGGTAGCATTTGAGCAAGGGCTTGACGGGTGAGGGAGTGAGCCGGGTGCACATCATGGGAAGAGCGTTCCAGGCGGAGGGCACAGCTGGTGCAAAGGCCCAGGGGTGGGAGTGCACTTCCTGCTTGAGGAATCTGAAGGAGCCGGAGGGCTGGAGTGGAGAGTAGAGGAGTCGGCGGGGTAACGGGGTTCCGGGCAGCCTGGGGCCTTTGTCTCTTACTCTGAAATGGGAACACACAGGAGGTTTTGAGCTGAGGAAGGATATGATCTACCTTTCATTTAAAAAGATCCCTCTGGCCCCAGTGTTGAGAATAAAGACTGGGGGCAGGGAGGGGGATAGAAGCAGGGAGCCCAATTTAGAATGGTCCAGGCGAGACAGGAGAGTAGCTGCGCCGAGCAGTGGCAGCTGCGGAGGGGGTGCGAGGCGGTCAGGTTCCGGGTGTTGTAAGGACAAGCCTGTAGGATTGGCTGACAGATTGGATGGAGGTGGTGAAAGAGAAGAGCCAGGGATGACTCCCAGGGTCTTGGCTTTGGTGACTGGAGGGATGGAGGGTCCGTCTATGGAGTAATGGGGATGACTGGGGTGCAGGGAGCAGCTTGGAGTTTTGTTGGTTTCCTGTGGCTGCCATAGCAAATTACCACAAGTTCAGTGGCTTAAGCGACACAGATGTGTTCTCGTGTAGTTCTGGAGGTCAGAAATTCAAAATGAATGTCAGGTTCCTCCGAGAGGCTCGGGGGAGAACCCTTCCCTTCCCAGCCCCTGCAGGCCGCCTGCTTGCCTCGGCTCGTGGCCCCCGCCTCCATCTTCAAAGCCAACAGGGCAGCATCTTCTCCCCTCTGACTGTTGTCCTTATATCTTCTCCCTGACCCTCCTGCCTCTCTTATAAGATCCATTGTGATTCCATTGGCCACCTGGATAATCCGTCTCAAAATCTTTAGTGTAGTCACACCTGCAAAGTCCCTTTGGCCTCCTAAGATAACACAGTCATAGGTTCCAGGGACTTGGGCGTCTTTGGGGCTGTTGCTCAGCCTACTGTGGTGGGAGCGGGTGGTCTGGAGCTCTTTCCGACCTGCTGAGTTTGAGATGCCATCAGGACACCCCACCGAGGCAGCTATCTGAGGCCTGGGCTGTAGAGCAATTTGGAGGTTTTGGAGAAGTCACTGGCCCTGAAGGAGCAGCGGAGCCAGCCTCAGGGACAGGCCTGAGGAGCCCCTTCCCCACACAGGCCGGAGGCCCCGCCAGGGCACATACGTTCAGGCCCCTGGCAGGAGATCAGATGCGTGCGTCCTTAAAATAGGACAGTCACTTCTACCCCCGGCCTCCACCTCCTTGTGCCACCTCCCCCAACAAAGCCTGTTCCCTCCCTAAGAGGCTGACGTTCCGTGGAGGTCAGCTTGCGCCGGACCCTTACATGGCCATCCTGCGGCTGCGGAAAGTGAGGCTCCGACAGGCACGACTTGTGCTGGGGTCTCCCAGCTCCTCTGTGCTCCCTCCAGGGACCACTCAGTGGTGGTGACACTGCCGATGCTGCCTGCAGGGGACGAGCCCCTGGACGTGGCCCGGGTGACCAGCCACCTGGTGGAGGAGAAGCTGCTGCGGCCACTCCGAGAGCTGTATGGGACCAGCGTGCTGGCCGAGTACCACCGGCTCAAACGCCGTCTGCTGGGGGCCCCCTCTGGATGTGAGTCCTACGCCGCCCTCCTCCCTGGGACCCCTCTGCCCTTTGGAACGTGGCAGCAGAACCTGGCAGGGCCAGATAGACAGTGGGACCATCCCCCAGTAGCACAGGGAAGACTTAGCATTGTAGTGCTGGGCCCATCTGATCCCAGGCTGATTCCAGAGGTTACTGGGCTTCCCAACGTCAAACAGGGTGAGGGTTGGGCTGCAGATCCAGGCTTTTGTCCAGAAAGTAAAAGCCTGAGCCTGGAACCCAGCGTGGAGGCGTGGCGAGGGGCTGAGGGCCAGGCCAGCTCCCTCCAGGCGGACTCTGCAGGAGAAGCACCAGGCAGACCTCCAGTTGCAGCCGGAAGGCCACTAGTTGAGTCCAGACTGTCCGTCAGGCAAGGCCTGGAGCCATAGGCAGTGCTGGGACCAGACGCAGCTCTGGGGGCCCTGGGGGCTTGGAGCCCCTGGAGTGTGCATCCGCTCCCCTGAGTGCGATCTGGTGAGTCTCCTCACCTCTCTGTCACCTGGAGGGGGCAACGTGGCTCACTTGTGTGGTAACGTGCGTGTGCCTTTGGTGCCCGGGAGGGTCTCAAGTCAGTGGGAAAGCTTGGCAAGGACTGGTGTGTAGCATGGGGTCTTGTGATCTCACAGGTGGGAACGCGGAGGCTTGGGCAGGTGGGAGCCCCCCAGAGTCTGGGGTACTTGTCCGCTAGGCAGCGTGGCGACTGGAAACAGCCTGGTCTTTGGGTGCCACGTGTCCGACCTGGACCGGCCTGTGACCTTCAGCTCTGACACCTGACAAGGGGCTCCCAGTACTCTCCTCGTGAGGCCATCATGGGCTGGCATGGGCCAGCAGCTGGCGGGTACCTGGCCTGGGCGTGTGTTCAACGGGTGGGGCTTCTCTTACCCGACCCCCACGCAAGCCGCTGCTCTGCAGCAGCACCGGCTCGGGGGGTCCGAACTACCCTCTCTCGGGCCACCTCCTGCCCACGTGGCACCTCCCTCCTGTTGGATGGAGCCTTTGGCCGTACTTTTTTTGTTTGTTTGTTTGTTTGTTTTAATTAATTTATTTATTTATGGCTGTGTTGGGTCTTCGTTTCTGTGTGAGGGCTTTCTCCAGTTGCGGCAAGCGGGGGCCACTCTTCATCGTGGTGCACGGGCCTCTCACTGTCGCGGCCTCTCTTGTTGCGGAGCACAGGCTCCACTCCAGACACGCAGGCTCAGTAGTTGTGGTGCACGGGCCCAGTTGCTCCGTGGCATGTGGGATCCTCCCAGACCAGGCCTCGAACCTGTGTCCCCTGCATTAGCAGGCAGACTCTCAACCACTGCGCCACCAGGGAAGCCCCACTTTTTTTTTTTTTAATGAAGACATTTGACTTTTGTGGGGGCATTCTGTTGTTTCTTTTTTAAAAAAATATTTATTTGGCTTCATTGGGTCTTAGTTGCGGCATGCAGGATCTTTCGTTGCAGCGCACAGGCTTCTCTCTAGTTGTGGCACGTGGGCTCCAGAGCACGCGGGCTCAGTAGTTGCGGCATACGGGCTCTCTAGTTGTGGTGCGTGGGCTCAGTAGTTGCAGGGCATGGGCTTAGTTGCCCCATGGCATGTACGATCTTAGTTCCCTGACCAGGGATCAAACCCACATCCCCTGCATTGGAAGGTGGATTCTTAACCACTGGACCACCAGGGAAGTCCCCCGTACTTTTTTTTTAATAGTGAATGTGTCTCTTTTCTGCAGTAGCTTCATTGAGGTATAATCCACCTACCACCCAGGTCACCCTTTTTTTTTGAACTGTGGTTACAATTCAACAAATTCTAACCTTCAGTCAAGGGTGACAAGAAATGAGAGACAAATGGAAAAATACCATTTGTATTCACCTTTATAAATAAAATGATGTGCTTAGTTCCATTTGGAGGCAAAAGCATGGAACCTGGTGGTCCTTTTTTTTCTTTCTTTCTTTTTTTTTAAATTGAATTACAATGTTTTGTTAATTTCTGCTGTATAGCAAAGTGACTCAGTTAGTTATACACATATATACACTCTTTTTTAAATATTCATTTCCATTATGGTTTATCATAGGATATTGAATATAGTTCCCTGTGCTATACAGTAGGACCTTGTTGTCTATCCATCCTTTATATAATAGCTGACATCTGCTAACCCCAACTTCCCACTCCATCCCTCCCCCAACCCCCTTGGCAACCACAAGTCTGTTCTCTATGTCTGTGAGTCTGTTTCTGTTTTGTAGATAGGTTCATTTGTGTCATATTTTAAAATTTTTTCATTCATTTCCTTTCATTTGCTGCACCCCACAGCATGTGGGATCTTAGTTCTCTGACCAGGGACCAAACCCGCGCCCCCTGCATTGGCAGTGTGGAGTCTTAACCACTGAACTGCCAGGGAAGTCCCTGTGTCATATTTTAGATTCCACATACAAGTGATATCATGATAATCTCTAGTTGCATCCATGTTGCTGCAACTGGCATCGTTTCATTCTTTTTTATGGCTGAGTAGTATCCCATTGTATATATGTACCACATCTTCTTTATCCATTTATCGGTTGATGGACATCTAGGTTGTTTCCATGTCTTAGCTATTGTGAATAATGCTGCGGTGAACATAGCGGTGCATCTATCTTTTTGAATTAGAGTTTTGTCTGGATGTATGCCCAGGAGTGGAATTGCTGGATCATATGGTAGTTCTGTTTTTAGTTTTTTAAGTAAGCTCCATACTGTTCTCTGTAGTGGTTGTACCAATTTACATTCCCACCAACAGTGTAGGAGGGTTCCCTGCTCTCCACATCCTCTCCAGCATTTGTTATTTGTAGACTTTTTTTTTTTTTTTTTTAATTTATTTATTTATTTATTTTTGGCTGTGTTGGGTCTTTATTTCTGTGCGAGGGCTTTCTCCAGTTGCGGCAAGCGGGGGCCACTCTTCACCGCGGTGCGCGGGGCTCTCACCATTGCGGCCTCTCTTGTTGCGGAGCACAGGCTCCAGACGCGCAGGCTCAGTAATTGTGGCTCACGGGCCTAGTCGCTCCGCGGCATGTGGGATGTTCCCAGACCAGGGCTCGAACCCATGTCCCCTGCATTGGCAGGCAGATTCTCAACCACTGCACCACCAGGGAAGCCCTAGACTTTTTAATGCCATTCTGACCATTGTAGTTTTGATTTGAATTTCTCTAATAATTAGCGATGTTGAGCATCTTTTCATGTGCCTATTGGCTATTTGTATTTCTTCTTTGGAGAAATGTTTGTTTATGTCTTCTGCCCATTTTTCGATTGGGTTGTTTGTTTTTTTAATATTGAGCTGTATGAAATGTTTGCATATTTTGGAAATTAAGCCCTAGTTGGTCTCATCCTTTGCAAATATTCTCTCCCATTCTGTAGCTTGTCTTTTCGCTTTGTTTGTGATTTCCTTTGCTGTGCAAAAGCTTGTACGTTTGATTAGGTCCCATTTGTTTGTTTTTGGTTTTATTTCTGTTGCCTCGGGAGACTGCAGGTTGCCCATTTAAAGTGTCTGATTCAGTGGCTAGTGTGTATCCATCACCACGGTCAATTACAGAACCTTCATCACCCCAAAAAGACACCCTGCATCCCTTAGCTCTGTGTCCCCATCCCTCAGCTATCCCCCAAGTCTACTTTCTGTCTCTGTGGATTTGCCTGTTCTGGACACCGCGTATGAATGGAATCACGTAACACGCGCCCTTTTATAATGGGCTTTTCACTCAGCGTAAAGTTTCTGAGGTTCATCATGTTGGAGCGTGCATCACACCTCATTCACCTTAGGGGACCCCTAGAGCTCAAGTCATCTTGAAGCCAGAGGTTCTTGGGGGCAGACCCCACTCCCCACGTGGGCTGCCCATGAGGACATGGGCCAGGGAGCAGGCTGTGGACAGGCTGGGCTGCCCCGTGGGCTCAGGGCCTGGGCACAGCGGGCCCCACTCCCCCTGCGTCCGGCCTCTTCCCTGCAGACCACGCTGTGGTGGCCGGTGCCAGGCACGTGGTAACCTTCGACGGCCGGGTGTGGGGCATCAGTGCCGGCTGTGGCAGGCTGCTGCTGGCCAAGGACTTCGCTCACGACACATTCTCGCTGACACTAAACCGGGCGGGCTCGGGGCTCACGTCCCTGACCGTGGAGTTGAACCACACCACCCTCGTCCTCTACCCCAGCCTGAAGGTGAGCCTCCAAGAGCAGGGTGAGGGGGGGCGGGTGGGCAGGTCGCCCAGACACTTTCCTGCCTCCTGTCACGTCCACACACCTGTGCCCCGTGGAGACTGTCACCTGTCCTGCTCAGCCCCTGTCTGGCCCACAGACCTACAGGCTGTACAACTCCTCCCTGCCTGCGGAGAGCTGTCTGGACCTGGATCTGCCTCCTGCCAAGACCAGGAGGGACCACGTCCCCAGGATCGAGCTGACCAGTGAGGACGGTGTGTCTGCTGTTTGTGACCTCCACGCCAGCCTCTGCAGCCTGACTCTGAGCGTCTGGCAGCACGGTGGGTCTGGGCCCCCACTGGCGGCCTCCGAGCCAGCGCGGTCAGCTTCCAGGGCTGAGATTGACGGGTCCCAGTGGGCAGCACTCTGAGTCCTTGGGAGGCTGTGGGTGGGAGGCCCAGGGACACTCTTGGGCCTCTGCTGCTCCTCGGGGCTGACAACCCGAGCGGGTATCAGAGCAGCCCAAACAGCTCAGAACTGGAAGAGGGTCAAAGGCCATCTCTCCCGGCTTTGATCACATCCAGCACTGGGACAGCCCCTACTCCAGGGGCTGCGCAACTCTGGATGCAGCCCGGCTAGGTGACCGCGGCCCTGTTTCAGGCACTCAAGTACGCACGGTCTGCTTCTCATGTGATCCTCCCCCTGTTGTCCCCTGGGACACATGACACGACCCAGCTTAATTTACTGGCCCCCCACTCCTCCAGCCACGAACATCAGGGCCAGGCTTGGAGCCCAGAGCTCTGCCCCCTTCCCTGGGACGTGCCGCTTCCCTTGATCTGGCTGGGCAGCCCCAGGAACACTTGTAAAGAGCTTGCATCTCGACCACTCGGGACGGGGCTGGTGGATGGGGGAGGGCCCGGGGAGGGAACAAATGCTTTTCTCAGTCCTTTTTCTCCTCTCCCTCTGGTGAAGTTTCAGAGCCAGGACCGGTGTTGGGGGGGGTCAGGCGTGGAGGGCACAGGGTCTGGCCATGCCCCCCCCCGCCAACCCTGGCCAGCAGGCTCTCACAGCCTGTCCTGCCTTCCCTGCCCCCCAGGCCTGTCCGCTGGCCTTCTGGGCACCAACGACAACGAGGCAGGCAATGAGCTGATGCTGCCGGACGGCACGGTGGCCAGCAGCCTGGAGGAGTTCACCCCCGCCTGGCAGGTGAGCTGGCTAGCCAGCCCTCCCTCCCTCGGGGCTGGGCGTCATCGCTAGGATGCCGTGGCTGTGGATGGAGAGGGGAACAGGGGTGAGCCGGGCGCGCCCCGGAGAGGGAAGCCTCTGTGTGGATTGGCCATGGACCTGAGAAGGGTGGGGCCCCCATCTCCGAGGCTCCTGGGCCTGCATGTTCCACATCTGCAGGGAACCTCTCAGTCCGAGGGGGTGGTGGTTCCCTCCTGGGGCTGCAGCCCCCCGGTGGAGCTGCCTGGGAGGAAGGAGGTCCGGGCAGGAGCCTGAGTCTTGGGTTCGTCTCCCCAGGTGGGTGGTGACTGCAGGGCTGTGGAGAAGACTCGGCTGGCATGCCCGGTACAGAGCCCCACCTGCCGGGCCTTCTTCCAGGACCCCCGCTCCAGCCTGGGGAACTGCTTTGGGGTGGTGAGTGTGCAGCTGCAGAGGCCACTCAGCAGGTGGACCGCAGGACAAAGAAGGCCCTTGCCCTGATCTAGCCTATAGCCCTCCTCTGTGCTACTCCCCAGGGTGTGGTGGGCAAGGACACTGACTGTGGGTGCTGGATTTCAGGTGGACCCCACACCCTTCCTCAGCCTATGTGTCCAGGACACCTGTGGCACCCAGGAGCGCCAACCTGCCTGCAACCTGGCGGCCGCCTACGTCCACCTGTGTGCCCGGGGCTTCGTGCCCCTGGACCCTCCTCCACAGTGCGGTAAGCAGTCTGACCCCTGCCTGGGGGTGGAAGGTTGACCTCTGCCTTCCATCCCAGAGGGAACACCAATTCTTTTCTCTTAGCTTCTGCCAAGAGGACAGGCACTCAGCTGTTGTACAGTGAGCTAAGTGTCAAAGCAAAGTTAGTTATGTGTAAAGGAGTACTTATTAAGAAAGAGAAAAAGAGGCCCACAACCTCCACCCTCCACCCCAGGTCCAGTGAGCCCTGTGACATCCAGCACAGGAGATGAGAGCTCGGGGAGGTCAGGCAGCTATGAAGTCAGCTGCTGAAAACTTAGAACCACAGACTTGCTGTTAGGGGATGTGAATGTACACGCCCTACAAGGTCTGGGAACCCCTGGGCACACCTGAAACCAATGTCGTGCATGATTCCCACAGCTAAAGTCCCACTACATAGACACAGAAGTTGGCGACTGCAACAGACAACAGCAGTGGACCCCTTGATAACGGAGCAATTATTCATGACACTCGTAAAAGAACAGTTAGTAGTAGTAGCTACTGGGAGGAGGAGTGGGTGTGACTACAGCAGGGTGGAAAAAGGGAGATGTTTGTGGTGATGGAACAGTTCTGTATTTTGATGGTGGTAGTGGTTACATGAATCCACACCTGTGACAAAATGTCATAGAACTATACACACACACATTCTACCAATGTCAATGTCTGGGTTTTGATACTGTACTATAATTATGGAAGATTTAACCATTGGGAGAAATGGGATGAAATATATACAGGACACTCTGTACTATCTTTGAACTACCTGCAATTCTATAATTATTTTAAAATAAAAAGGCTTTAAAATTAAATATAAAACATCAGAGTCACATAGTTTTATAGGCAAGTTGTAATAATTTACCATAACTGTTCCAGAGTATAAAAATGAAACCTTCCTCTTCCCACCTCATTTTAATGAAGTTAGTGTTATCTTATGGGAGACAAAAACCCAAGGACAATACAAGAGGAAAGTTAGAAGCCCAACTGCAAACTTGAATGTAGATGTTACTAATATGTTTGTTAGTGAGTGAAGTTCAAAAATATGTTGAGACATAAGCTAAGAAAACATCATAACCAACTGGAAGTAATCTCTGGAACCCAAGGATGGTATTTAAGAACAGTGTACTAAGGTAGGCAATTTAAACTAGTTAATTCAGAACAGTCCTTCTGGTGGGATATCTAATAATGTTTGTTAGACAGGATAGAGAAAATGGGGTATTGGAAATATCTGGATCAAAATCCAGGGGAAGACAGGAGAGTGACATCAACAAGGTGGCAGGCTAGGAATCTACAAATCCTCAGTCCTCCATGGAAACACTGAATATAGAACAACATATGAACCAAAGTAGCTTTGTGAGAACCCTAGAAACCAGTTAAGCAGCAGCAACAACCAAGTGACTGCCTGATTGATTGAGAAAAAGTCTCACTCTAAACAGCAGGAAATTTCATGGCATTTGTGCTTGCCCTCCACAGTACAGTTTTGAAGAAGCCAGCCAGTTCCTGGCTCATCCCTTGGGAGGGAAGGAACGGAGTGGAACTTGCTTGCAATGTTCTGACTTGTTTGGGACCTGCCAGAGGGACAGGTCTCTCTTGACTTTTAGTGATGATGAGAATGGTGGCATAGTTTGGATAGCATGTGGGTGATTGCTGAAAGCAGGAGTGGGTGCTGCTGCCAGAGACAGCTGCAGGGAGGCTGCAGTCCTGCAGGTGACTGGGAGCAAGACTATGGACAGAGGAATACCATACTATATCTAAACCCCTGAGAAGAAGCAGGGGTGAAAGCTAGGGAAATTAGGACATTTAAAAGCAGCTGTGTCTACTGGGGATGTGGAGTTAAAGCACACACTCAGGCCCAGGGAAGATGCACCCGTAGAAAGTATTTGAGAGAACCCTGAGCTTTCATACCAGGTTGATTAGTGAAGGCCTTCCCCTGCACAGAGACAGTCTGCAAAGCATGGGAGAGGTGGATGTCTTTTCAAATGACCAGTTCCAACAAAAGATGACAAGACATACAAAGAAACAGTGAGATAGGGCCCATTCAGAGGAACACAGTAAATCTCCAGAAACTAACTCTCAAGAAACATAGGCCTCTTACTGACAGGCTTTAAAACAACTGTCTTAAATATGATCAATCAGATGAAGGAGAAGAAAGATGGCAGACAACTAAGTGAAATCAGGAAAACAATATATGAGAAAAATGAGAATATCAACAAAGAAGTAGAAATTACAGTAAACAAATTCTGGAGCTGAAAAATGCAATTTGTGCTGTCTTCAAGAGACTCACTTTAGATCTAAGGACACACATAGGTTGAAAGTGAAAGGATGGAAAAAAATATTCCATACAAATAGTAACCAAAAGAGAGCACACTTTCAATAATGGATAGAACAACCAAAGAGAAGATCAATAAGGAAATAGAGAATTTGAACAACAAACACTGTAGATCAACCAGACCTAGCAGATATATACAGAACACTCCACCCAACAACAGCAGGGTATCCATTTTTCTCAAGTGTACATTGAACATTCTCCAGGATAGACCATATATTAGGCCATAGAACAAGTATTAATAAACCTCTGAAAATTGAAATCATACAAACTATTTTCCAATTACAATGGAAAGAAACTAGAAATAGCAGATGGAAAACTGGAAAAATCACAAACTGTACAAAATTAAACAGCACACTCTTAAACACCCAATGGGTCAAAGAAGTCACAAAATAAATTAGAAAATATCTTGAGACAAATGAAAACAAAAACACAACACACCAAAACTATGGAATTTAGAGAAAGCAGTGCTACTAAGGAAATGTACAGCTGTAAATCCTCACATTAAAAAAGGGCTCAAATCAACACCCTAACTTTACTCCTTAAGGATCCTGGAAAAGAACAAATCAAACCCAAAGCTAGCAGAAGGAAGGAAATCATAAAGATTAGTGCAGAGATAAATGAAGTAGAGAGTAGAAAAACAAGAGAGAAAGTCAACAAAACCAAAAGTTGGTTTTTTGAAAAGATCAACAGAATTGACAAATCTTCAGCTAGATTGACTAGTAAGAAAAAAGAAGACTCAAGTAAGTAAAATCAGAAGTGAAATAGGGAACATTACAACTGATTTTTACAGAACCAAAAAGGATTATGAGAGAGTACTATGAACACTTGTGTGACAACAAATTGGACAATCTAGATGAAATGGATAAATTCCCAGAAACATATTACCTGCCAAAACTGAATCATGAAGAAACAGAAATCTGAAAAGACCTATAACTAGCAAGCAAATTGAATCGGTAATCAAAAACCTCCCAACAAAGGAAAGCCCAGGACCAGATGGCTTCACTAGTGAATTCTACCAAGCATTTAGAGAATTGAAACCAAGGCTCCTCAAACTCGTACAAAAAACTGAAGAGGGAACATCTTCAAATCCATTTTATGAGGCCAGAATTATCTTGATACCAAAGCCAGACAAAGACACTTCAAGAAAACTACAGAACAATATCCCTGATGCATATAGATGCAAAAATCATCAAAAAAAAAATACAGTTGGCCCTCCATATCTATGATTTCCACATCCACAGATTCAATCAACCACAGATTGAAAATATTTGAAAAAAAATCCAGAAAGTTCCAAAAGCAAAACTTGAATTTGCTGCATTCTGGCAACTATTTACATAGCATTTATATTGTATTAGGTACTATAAGTAATCTAGAGATGATTTAAACTATACAGGAGAATGTACATAGGTTATATGCAAATATTATGTCATTTTATATAAGGGACTTTATATAAGGGACTTTAGCATCCACAGATTTTCGTATCTGTGGAACCAATCCCCGTGGATACTGAGGAACAGCTGTACTGGCAAACAGAATTCAATAGCACATTAAAAGGATTATACACCATAACCAACTGGGTTTATTCCTGAAATGCAAGGATGGTTCAACATAGGAAAATCAATGTAATACACCACATTAAAAGAATGAAGGAAAAATAAAACATGACCATCTCAACTGATGTAGAGAAAGCATTTGACAAAATTCAACACCCTTTCATGATAAAAACACTCAACAAACTAAGAATAGAAGGAAACTACCTCAGCATAATAAAGGCCATATTTGACAAGCCCATAGATAACACCATATTCCATGGTAAAAGACTGAAAGCTTTTCCTCTAAGATCAGGAACAAGACAAGGATGCCTACTTTTGCCACTTCAATTTAAAGTAGTATCAGAAGTCCTAGCCAGAACAATTAGGCAAGAAAAAGAAACAGAAAGCATCCAAATTGGAAAGAAAGAAGTAAAGTTATCTCTGTTCTCAAATGACACAATCATATATACCTAAAAAACCATGTATATGTAGAAAACCCTAAAGCTTAAAAAAATTAAAAAACCTATTAGAATTAGTAAACAAATTTGGCAAAGTTGCAGAATGTAAGTCAACACACAAAAATCAATTGTGTTGGGCTTCCCTGGTGGTGCAGTGGTTAAGAATCTGCCTGCCAATGCAGGGGACATGGGTTCAAGCCCTGGTCTGGGAAGATCCCACATGCCGTGGAGCGACTAAGCCCACGCACCACAACTACTGAGCCTGCGCATCTGGAGCCTGTGCTCCGCAATGGGAGAGGCCACGACGGTGAGAGGCCTGCGCACCGCGATGAACAGTGGCCCCCACTCGCCACAACTGGAGAAAGCCCTCACACAGAAATGAAGACCCAACACAGCCAGAAATAAATATAAAAAAAAAAAAATCAATTGTGTTTCTATACACCAACAATGAGCATTCCAAAAAGGAAATTAACAAAATAATTCCATGGGCTTCCCTGGTGGCACAGTGGTTGAGAATCTGCCTGCCAATGCAGGGGACACGGGTTCGAGCCCTGGTCTGGGAAGATCCCACATGCCGCGGAGCAGCTGGGCCTGTGAGCCACAACTACTGAGCCTGCATGTCTGGAGCCTGTGCTCCGCAACAAGAGAGGCCGCGGCAGTGAGAGGCCTACGCACCACGATGAAGAGTGGCCCCCGCTCGCCACAACTAGAGAAAGCCCTTGCACAGAAACGAAGACCCAACACAGCCAAAAAAAAAAAAAAAAAAAAAATTCCATTTACAATAACATCAAAAAGAATAAAATATTTAGGAATAAACTTAACCAAAGAGGTGAAAAACTTATACACTGAAAACTACAAAGCACTGCTGAAAGAAATTAAAGAAGATACAAATAAATGGAAAGATATCCCATGTTCATGGATTGAAAGACTTAATATCATTAAGATATTAATACTACTCAGTGATCTACAGATTTAACGCAATCTCTGTCAAAATCCCAATGGCTTTTTTTTTTGAAGAAATATAAAAACCTACCCTAAAATTCATACAGAATCTCAAGGGGGCCCCAAGTAGCCAAAGCAATCTTGAAAAAGAACAAAGTTAGTTAGAGGTCTCACACTTCCTGGTTTCAAAACTTTTAACATAAGCTACAGTAATCAAAACAGTGTGGTACTGGCATAAAGACAGACATATAGACCAAAGGAATAAAATAGCCCAGAAATAAACCCTTGCATATATGGTCAAATAATTTTTGACAAGGATGTCAAGACCATTCAATGGAGAAAGTACAATCTTTTCATCAAATGGTGCTGGGAAAATTGAATATCTACATGAAAGTAATGAAGTTGGACCCTTACCTTAACACCCTATAAAAACATTAGCTCAAAATGGATCAAATACATAAATATAAGAACTAAAACTATAAAACTCTTACAAAAAAACATAGGGGAAAAGCTTCATGACATTGGATTTGGCATTGATTTCTTGGATATGACACCAAAGGCACAAGCAATAAAAGAATAAATAGACCAATTGGACTTCATCAAAATTAAAAACTTCTGTGCATGAAATGACACAATCAACAGAGTATAAAGGCAACCTATGGAATGGGAGAAAATATTTGCAAATGAAGTAACTGACAAAGGATTAGTCTCCAAAATATACAAACAGCTCATGCAGCTCAATATCAAAAAAAACCAAACAACCCAGTCAAAAAATGGGCAGAAGACCTAAATAGACATTTCTCCAAAGAAGACATACAGATGGCCAACAAACACATGAAAAGATGCTAAACATCACTAATTATTAGAGAAATGCTCATCAAAACTACAATGAGGGGGCTTCCCTGGTGGCACAGTGGTTGAGAATCTGCCTGCCAATGCAGGGGACACGGGTTCGAGCCCTGGTCTGGGAAGATCCCACATGCTGCGGAGCAACTGGGCCCATGAACCACAACTACTGAGCCTGTGCGTCTGGAGCCTGTGCTCCGCAACAAAAGAGGCCGTGACAGTGAGAGGCCCACGCACCGCGATGAACAGTGGTCCCTGCTCGCCACAACTAGAGAAAGCCCTCGCACAGAAACAAAGACCCAACACAGCCATAAATAAATAAATAAATTAATTAATTAAAAAAAAAAAAAAACTACAATGAGGTATCACCTCACACCAGTCAGAATGGCTACCATCAAAAAATCTACAGGGCTTCCCTGGTGGCACAGTGGTTGAGAATCTGCCTGCCAATGCAGGGGACATGGGTTCGAGCCCTGGTCTGGGAGGATCCCACATGCCGCGGAGCAACTAGGCCCGTGAGCCACAATTACTGAGCCTGCGCGTCTGGAGCCTGTGCTCCGCAACAAGAGAGGCCACGATAATGAGAGGCCCGGCACCGTGATGAAGAGTGGCCCCCGCTTGCCGCAGCTAGAGAAAGCCCTCGCACAGAAACGAAGACCCAACACAGCCATAAATAAATAAATAAATAAATAAATAAATAAATAAATAAACCCAAAAGTTAAAAAAAAAAATCTACAAACAATAAATGCTGGAGAGAGGGTGTGGAGAAAAGGGAACCCTCCTACACTGTTGGTAGGAATGTAAATTGGTACAGCCACTATGGAGAACAGTATGGAGGTGCCTCAAAAAACTAAAAATAGAACTACCATACGACCCAGCAATCCCACTACTGGGCATATACCCAGAGAAAACCATAATTCAAAAAGATGCATGCACCCCAGTGTTCACTGCAGGACTGTTTACAATAGCCAGGACATGGAAGCAACCTAAATGTCCCTCAACAGGAATGGATAAAGAAGATGTGGTACATATATACCATGGAATATTATTCAGCCATAAAAAGGAATGAAATTGGGTCATTTGTAGAAACATGGATGGACCTAAAGACTGTCATACAGAGTGAAGTAAGTCAGAAAGAGAAAAGCAAATATCATATATTAACGCATATATGTGGAATCTGAAAAAATTGGTACAGACAATCTTATTTACAAAGCAGAAACAGAGGCACAGACGTAGAGAACAAATGTATGGATACCAAGGGGGAAGCGGGGGGATGAATTGGGAGATTGGGATTGACATATATACACTATTGATACTATGTATAAAATAGATAACTAATGAGAACCTACTGTATAGTACAGGGAACTCTACTCAGTGCTCTGTGGTGACCTAAATGAGAAGGAAATCCAAAAAAGAGGGGATATATGTATACATATAGCTGATTCACTTTGCTGTAAAGTATAAACAAACACAATATTGTAAAGCAACTATACTCTGATAAAAAAAAAAAAAAATTGGTCAAAGGACTTGAATAGACATTCCTCCAAAGAAGATATACAAATGACCAACAAGTACATGAGAAGATGCTCGATATCACCAATCATTAGGGAAATGTGAATCAAAACCACAATGATATATAAACTCACACCCATTAGGGTGGCTACTATCAAAAAATTAGAAAATAGTGTTAGCAAGGATGTGAAGAAATTGGAACCATCATGCACTGTTGGTGGCAATGTAAAATGGTGTAGCCAATATGGAAAACAGCATGGCAGTTCCTCAAAAAAATTAAAAATAAAATTACCATATGATCCAGTCATTCCACTTCTGGGTATATAACCCAAAAGAATTGAAAGCAGGATCTCAAAGATATTTATACACCCATCACAGCATCATTATTCACAACAGCCAAAAGTTATAAGCAACCCAGGTGACCATCAGCAATTGAATAGATAAGCAAAATATGTATATACATACAATGGAATATCATTCAGCCTTAAAAAGGAAATTCTGACACAAGCTACAACATGAATGAACTTTGAGAACATTATGCTAAGTGAAATAAGCCAGTCACAAAAAGACCAATGCTGTATGATTCCCCTTCTATGAGGTACCTAAAGTTGTCAAATTCAGAAAGACAGAACACAGAATGATGGTTGCCATGAGCTGGTCTAAGAGGATAATAGGAGTTGTTTAATGGGGACAGAGTTTCAATTTTGCAAGATGAAAAGCGTTCTGGAGAATAGATGGTGGTGATGGTTGCACAACAAAGTGAAAGTACTTAACACTACTGACCTGTGCACTTATTAAGATGGTCAATTTTTTTGTTATGTATATTTTGCCACAACTAAGAATTTTTTAATTAAAAAATTTTTACTGAGCACCTACTTCATATGCTAGGCATGGTGATACAACTCTAAATACTGAACTTATAACCGCTGTAATTATAAAAAACGAACACACTTAAGGAGACAAAATTCTAAGAGCAAGAACCAGCATAGTCAGACAATAGACACAAACCCACAGGAATTCAGAAATGGGTTTATCCAACACAGACCGTAAATTTTGGCAGGGATTACAAGCAGCTCATGCAGCTCAATATCAAAAAAACAAACAACTCAATCCAAAATTGGGAAGAAGACCTAAATAGACATTTCTCCAAAGAAGATACACAGATTGCCAAAAACACATGAAAGAATGCTCAACATCATTAATCATTAGAGAAATGCAAATCAAAACTACAATGAGATATCACCTCACGCCAGTCAGAATGGCCATCATCAAAAAATCTACAAACAATAAATGCTGGAGAGGGTGTGGAGAAAAGGGAACCCTCTTGCACTGTTGGTGGGAATGTAAATTGATACAGCCACTATGGAGAACAGTATGGAGGTTACTTAAAACACTAAAAATAGAACTACCATATGACCCAGCAACCCACTACTGGGCATATACCCTGAGAAAACCATCATTCAAAAAGAGAAATGTACCACAGTGTTCACTGCAGCACTATTTACAATAGCCAAGAGATGGAAGCAACCTACGTGTCCATCGACAGATGAATGGATAAAGAAGATGTGGCACATATATACAATGGAATATTAAAGGAATATTTAATATTCCATTGTATATATGGAATATAAAATGAAACCAAAAGGAACCATAAAAGGAAATGAAATTGAGTTATTTGTAGTGAGGTGGATGGACCTAGAGTCTGTCATACAGAGTGAAGTAAGTCAGAAAGAGAAAAACAAATACCGTATGCTAACACATATATATGGAATCTAAAAAAAAAAAAAAAAAAGTCATGAAGAACCTAGGGGCAGGATGGGAATAAAGACGTAGACCTACTAGAGAATGGACTTGAGGACACGGGGAGGGGGAAGGGTAAGCTGGGACAAAGTGAGAGAGTGGCATGGACATATACTCTACCAAATGTAGAATAGATAGCTAGTGGGAAGCAGCCACATAGCACAGGGAGATCAGCTCGGTGCTTTGTGACCACCTAGAGGGGTGGGATAGGGAGGGTGGGAGGGAGGGAGAGGCAAGAGGGAAGAGATATGGGAATATATGTATATGTATAGCTGATTCACTTTGTTATAAAGTAGAAACTAACACACCATTGTAAAGCAATTATACTCCAATAAAGATATTAAAAAAAAATTTTGGCAGGGAACTAGGAATTTTTAAAAATATAATATCATATCTGGAAAGAACCAAAGATATTATCAACAGATGACAGAAAAGGCATTTAATAAGATTGTCTAATGCTCATATTTTCTTTTTTAAAAATTCTCTTAGCAAATGAGGGCTAGGAGGGACCTTCCTTAACCTGGTAACTTGAGGTATTTGGTATCCAGCCTTTAACATCACAGTTGATGGAGAAACATCAGAAGCAGTCCCTTTAATGTCTGCAAGGAGATAGACACTCTTTCTCTCTGCTTCTATTATGTATTGTATTGATGACCCCATCACACTCAGTAAGACCAGAAAAAGAAATGAAGTACAGAGATTAAAACTCACCTGCTGGGACTTCCCTGGTGGCACAGTGGTTAAGTATCTGCCTGCCAATGCAGGGGACATGGGTTCGAGCCCTGGTCTGGGAAGATCTCACATGCCACGGAGCAACTAAGCCCACGAGCCACAACTACTGAAGCCTGTGTGCCACAACTACTGAAGCCCGCGCACCTAGAGCCCGTGCTCCACAACAAAGAGAAGCCACTGCAATGAGAACCCCTCTCACCGCAACAAAGAGTAGCCCCCGCTCGATGCAACTAGAGAAAGCCCGCGCATAGCAACGAAGACCCAACACAGCCAAAAATTAATAAATTTAAAAAAAAACAAAAAAAACCTCACCTGCTGATAGTGTGCCTTGCCCAGAGAGGTGCCAAGGGTCTTCCTGGGTCTGTGACTCCTAAGTTGAAGAGGTTCCTGCTTCAGTGTGAGCTGGATATCCAAGGGGTAAGGCTGGCTCCTTCTGAAAGTGCAGAGAAGTCATTCAGATGTCACCAAATGTTCTGGAAACATCTGAATGTCCCTGCTGCTTTCATGACCTGGATACCCTCTCTTCATCAGGACTCAGCCCCTGAACTCCCCTCTACCCCCAACTTTGGGTGCACCCTCCATGCTCCCAAAGCATCACGTGCTGGGGTTCAGCCCTCTCCCAGGCCGGGAACTCCTGGGGTGGGGGTGAGGGCACGTCTCACAAGTGCAGGGAACCATCTAACCATACCCACTGCTCTTCCAGAGGGGGAGATGTCCTTTTAATGAGGGCCACTAGAGGCCCGACCCTGCTGGGCCTACAGCATGCCAGGGGCTATAAAAGGGGCCCTCAGCTTGCTTCCAGGACACAGAGGGAGCTCCCTGTCCTCTGGGCCTACAGCAAAGCCTTACTCCTCTTCTCTTCTTTTTTCGTTGCAGTTTGAGATTTTGCCTGAGCCAGCACCAGTCTGCCAAAGATTTCAGACTCCCTCTCCTTCTACCACAATCCCATCTCATCAGCAAGGTCAAGATTCCTGTCTGGGGCAGAACAAGCAGCACGAAATGCCAAGAAGCTCAGAGAAGACCAGGAAGGATACAGATCCAGGAAAGAAGGGCTGTTAGGCGTTGATTTCAGAGTGCTTCTGGGGGCAGTAGAGCCCACACTGGTCTGGATAAGGCTCCACCTCCCTCAACACCTGCCCTGTAATTCCAGGAGGCAGCCTGGCCCGCTGGGCCCAGCTCTGGAGAGCAGACGCCGCTCCAGCAACTGTTCTGCCTGAGATATTTAGTCACTCGCCAGCTGCTGTTTCGGAAGCCTCTGCTCTATGAGCCAGGCTGCCCCGGGTCTCCTAGCTTGGGATTGGCTTCCCCTGCCCTCTTCAGGGTCTCCCCTGAGGCATGAGGTTCCTTGAGGGGAAACTGATGGTCCGAAATCCCTTAACCACAAGCCTGGTTGGGTGCTTCCCTCTTTGGGGTAGAGCCTGACTCTAAGACTGAATGCTCCAGGGGGCCGGTTTCCACAGGTGTGTGCTCTGTGCACGCAGACCCCAAGAGTACAGCCCTAAAAGTCATTCACTTTCTTTGGGGGGAGGCTTTTCCCTTGAGTTTTCAACTGAAAAAATAAAGCAGGCGGATTCCAAGAACGTGTCCATTAGATTGCTGGGGTCAGCCATGCACTGGAGAGGTTGGGGGTGGGGGGGTGTTGGGTGGCTGTGAAACCTGCCCACCAGTAGGGGGTCCCCAGGGCCCTCTCTACACCAAGTCCAGAGTCCAGAGCAAAGGGTGAAGCGTCAGCCATGAAGCATGGGGCCACCAGAGGGCCAGACACCAGACTGTCCCTGGCCTCCCCACACGTAAATGCCTGGCACACAGCAGATGCTCAGTGAAGTTTAGAAGAAGGAGCTCTAGAGAGTTTTAGAGTTTTTAGGAGTGAATGGGAATCGGGGAGCCGGTCCTGCTCATTCCCACACTCTGGAGGGAAGGGGGAGGGGAGGGCTGTCGTGATTGATTGAGCAGGTGCCATGTTGCCATGGTTACAACCAGCCGATCCCAGAGTGCAGGCACTGCTCTTTGAAAGACGTTTGCTCTTCTCTCAGACTTTATAACCCAATGAGGAGTGGGCGATCCCCATGTAATAGAAGCAGCAGGCTCAGAGAGCCCAGGGGATGTACCCAAGGTCACACAACTAGCAGAGGGCCAGGCTGGCGCTGATCCCCAAAGCTGCCCAACAACAACCATCTGCCTTCTACTTTCTCAACAGCATTGTGCCATCTATAGGCACACCTTGTTTTATTGCACTTTGCAGATGTTGCATTTTTGTTTTCGTTTTTACAAATTGAACGTTTGTGGCAACCCTGCGTCAAGGAAATCTATCAGTGCCATTTTTCACAGAGCACTGCTCACTTCGTGTCTGTGTCACATTTTGGTAATTCTCACACTATTTCAGACGTTTTCATTATTATAATATGTGGTATGGTTTAATTAAGGTATGTACATTGTTTTTTTTAGAAGCAATGCTATTGCACACTTAATAGACTACAGTATAGTATAAACATAACTTAGACGCAGTGGGAAACCAAAAAGTTCACGTGACTTGCTTTATTGCAGTGGTCTGGAACTGAACCCCATATCTCTGAGGTGTGCCTGTAGTCTGCCATTTACTTTAAGAAAGAGTCAATGGGCTTCCCTGGTGGCGCAGTGGTTGAGAATCTGCCTGCTAATGCAGGGGACACGGGTTCGAGCCCTGGTCTGGGAAGATCCCACATGCCACGGAGCAGCTGGGCCCGTGAGCCACAACTACTGAGCCTGCGCGTCTGGAGCCTGTGCCCCGCAACGGGAGGGGCCGCGATAGTGAGAGGCCCACGCACCGCGATGAAGAGCGGTCCCTGCACCGCGATGAAGAGTGGCCCCCACTTGCCGTAACTAGAGAAAGCCCTCGCAAGAACTGAAGACCCAACACAGCCAAAAATAAAGAAATAAATAAATAAAGTAGCTATAAAATTTAAAAAAAAAAAAAAAAAGAAAAAGAAAGAGTCAAATTAACTTTAGCCTTGTCCCAAGCCATAATGTGTAGTGCTTGTTCATTCTTTCCTAATATGCATCAAAACAGCCCATAAGCCGTGTGACACCCGAGCAGAAATGCACCCACAACTGTCTGAAGTGCTGTGCTAGGCCTTGTTGCTGGGAACTTGGCTCTGGAGGAGGGAAGGAGACAACGGAAGAGAAAACTCTGGAATGCAGGGGCCTGAGCAGGCCGGAGATAGATGTGCCTACAGTTTGCAACCACCTGTAGGTTTCTAAATCTGTGCAATGGCTCAGCGATTTCTGGCCCAGAAAGGAAACTGCAGACTTCCCAGCCTGCCTCCCGGCTCTGTCCCTCACATGCTTACCAGGAACCCAGCAGTGGGCTGGGCACAGTGGGGGCCCCAGGAGGGAGAGCAGTTCTCCCTTCTCCAGGCTGACTTAAGATCAACACTTGGCAATTTGGGGTGTGTGGGTGGGTGTGCATGCACATGTACGGCATTTAAAGAAAAACAGAGAGGGAAGGATTCCATTAAAAATACCTATGAATATTCATACCTACAGCAAACAAAGAGCAGGTACAGATAAATTTCTTTGAAATTGACTCGCCATGAGATAACTTGGTAGAGGGTGGGAGAAGGCAATTCAAAAGTAGAAAAACACAACTGAGGGGTAAACATTAGGCAGAAAATTTAATTTTACTGGTAATCAAATGTGAATGAAAATAGTGATTATAACTTAATCTATTGCAAAATAGATATGTAAATAATGATACCCAGAACTGGTGAGGCTGTCAGCAAAACCCATCCCCTCAAATTCTGTAAAGGGCAGTTTCAATTAGTACAACCTCAGTAGCATGTTTTGAAAGTCTTAAAACCATTTGTTCCTTTGACCTAATAAGCCCACTCCTGGGCCTTTATCCAAAACGAGGGAGGGAAGGAAGACATAAATGATTCCAAAAGATTTCAAAATAATTTCATTACTCAAAATAATGGAAAATTAAAAACAGCCAACAGGGAAATGATTTTTTAAAGTTGTATTAGTTGCAAACATTATCTTGAACTCATCTGTCAAAAAGTTCAGCATGAGGCAATGTATTAACATGAAAAAAGATTAGCCTCCAAGTAAAGCAGAAGACAAGACAGCATAAAAATCTGCACTAATAGTGACTGCATATGGACAAAAGCTGGTAGGGAATAGAGGAAAATGAAAACAGTTCATATAAGAATGGCAGGACACTGTAGCTGATTATTTTTCTTTTAAAATTTCCTTTATAATTATTATGATGCTTCCTGTCCCAGAGAGTTTTTAAAAATTAAAAAGTAAGGAGGGGGCTTCCCTGGTGGCTCAGTGGTTAAGAATCTGCCTGCCAATGCAGGGGACATGGGTTCAAGCCCTGGTCTGGGAAGATCCCACATGCCACGGAGCAACTAAACCAGTGTGCCACAACTACTGAGCCTGCACTCTACAGCCCGCAAGCCACAACTACTGAAGCCCGCGTGACTACAGCCCGTGCTCCGCAACAAGAGAAGCCACCGCAATGAGAAGCCCGCGCACCGCAATGAAGAATAGCCTCTGCTCACCGCAACTAGAGAAAGCATGCGTGCAAGGAAGACCCAATGCAGCCAAAAATGAATGGATAAAATAAATAAATTAAAAAAAAAAAAGGAGGGAAGGAGGGAAGAAGGAAGAAAGCAACCCAAGTGTCTGTCAATGGATGAATGGATTAAAAAAGTGGTCTCTCCCCTGAAGAGTCAGGAAACAAGAGGGTCCCCAAGAAAAAGAGGAAATTCTCTTCCAAGGAGGAGCGTCTCAGCAGTGGACCTGAAGAGGCTGCTGCCAGCAAGAGTAGCAGCTCCAAGAAAAAGAAAAAGCTCCAAAAGCTATCCCAGGAAAATTAGAATGAACATTTCCCTAGTAGGGCATAACTTACAGAGATATTTCCCAACCCATCCCCTATAACCCAATAAAAATAAAAACAAAACAAACAAACAACAAAAAAAAAGTGGTCTCTCCCGTAACATTATGAGATTAGAAATCAACTACAAGAAAAAAAGCTGTAAAAAACACAAACACGTGGAGGCTAAACAGTATGCTACTAAGCAACCAACAGATCACTGAAAAAATCAAAAGGGAAACCAAAAAATACTTAGAGACAAATGAAAATGAAAACACAATGATCCAAAACCTATGGGACATAGGAAAATCAGTTCTAAGAGGGAAGTTTATAGCACTACGATCTTACCATAGGAAACAAGAAAAATCCCAAACAAACAACCTAAACTTAAACCCAAAGCAACTAGAGAAAGAACAAACAAAACCCAAAAGTTAGCAGAATAAAAGAAATCATAAAGTTCAGAGTAGAAATAAAGGAAATAGAGACAAAGAAAGCAATAGAAAAGATCAATGAAACTAAAAGCTGGTTCTTTGAAAAGATAAACAAAATTGATAAACCTTTAGCCAGGCTCATCAAGAACAAAGGAAGAGGGCTCAAATCAATAAAATTGGAAATGAAAAAGAAGAAGTTAACAATGGACATCACAGAAATGCAAAGGATCATGAGCAACTATATGCCAATAAAATGGACAATGTAGAAGAAATGGACAAATTCTTAGAAAGGTACAATCTCCCAAAACTGAACCATGAAGAAATAGAAAATATGAACAGACCAATCAGAAGCACTGAAATTGAAACTGTAATTTAAAAACTCCCAATGAACAAAAGTCCAGGACCAGATAGCTTCACAGGTGAATTCTATCAAACATTTAGAGAAGAGTTAACACCTATCCTTCTGAAACTATTTCAAAAAATTGCAGAGGAAGGAACACTCCCAAACTCATTCTGCGAAGCCACCCTGATACCAAAACCAGACAAGGATACCACCACAAAAAAAGAAATTACAGGCCAATATCATTGATGAACATAGTCGCAAAAATCCTCAGCAAAATACTAGGAAATCAAATCCAACAATACATTGAAAGGATCATACACCATAATCAAGTGGGATTTATCCCAGGGATACAAGGATTTTTCAATATCTGCAAGTCAGTCAGTGTGATACACCACTTAACAAACTGAAAAGTAAAAACCATATAATCATCTCAATAGATGCAGAAAAAGCTTTTGACAACATTCAATACTCATTTATGATAAAAACTCTCCAGAAAGTGGGTATAGAGGGAACATACCTCAACATAATAAAGGCCATATATGACAAACCCACAGCTAACATCATATTCAACAGTGAAAAGCTGAAAGCATTTCCTCTAAGATCAGGAACAAGACAAGGACGTCCACTCTCACCACTTTTATTCAACATAGTTTTGGAAGTCCTAGCCATAGCAATCAGAAAAGAAAAAGAAATAAAAGGAATCTGAATTGGAAAAGAAGTAAAACTGTCACTGTTTGCAGAGGACATGATACTATACATAGAAAATGCTAAAGAAGCTACCAGAAAACTACTAGAGCTCATCAGTGAATTCGGTAAAGTTGCAGGATACAAAATTAATACATAGATATCTGTTGCATTTCTATACACTAACAACAAAAGATCAGAAAGAGAAATTAAGGAAACAATCCCATTTACCATTGTGTCAAAAAAAAAAAAAAAACACCTAGGAATAAACCTACCTAAGGAGGCAAAAGACCAGTACTCAGAAAACTATAAGACACTGATGAAAGAAATCGAAGATGACACAAACAGATGGAAAGATACAACCGTGTTCTTGGATTGGAAGAATCAATATTGTCAAAATGACTATACTACCCAAGGTAATCTACAGATTCGATGCAATCCCTATCAAATTACCAATGGCACTTTTTTTTTTCAGATCTAGAACCATAAATCTTAAAAATTTGTATGGAAACACAAAAGACCTGGAATAGCCAAGGCAATCTTGAGAAATTAAAATGGAACTAGAGGAATCAGGCTCCCTGGCTTCAGACTATACTACAAAGCTACAGTAATCAAAACAGTATGGTACTGGTACAAAAACAGAAATATAGATCAATGGAACAGGATAGAAAGCCCAGAAACAAACCCGCGCACCTATGGTCAATTAATCTATGACAAAGGAGGCAAGAATATACAATGGAAAAGACAGTCTCTTCAATAAGTGGTGCTGGGGAAACTGGACAGCTACATGTAAAAGAATGAAATTAGAACATTCTATAACACCATACACAAAAATAAACTCAAAATGGATTAAAGACCTAGATGTAAGACCGGATACTATAAAAACTCTTAGAGGAAAACATAGGCAGAACACTCTTGACATAAATCATAGCAATATCTTTTGGGATCCACCTCCTAGAGTAATGAAAATAAAAGCAAAAATAAACAAAAGGGACCTAATTAAACTTAAAAGCTTTTGCATAGCAAAGGAAACCATAAACAAAACAAAAAGACAACCCACAGAATGGGAGAAAATATTTGCCGACGAAGCAGGCAACAAGGAATTAATCTCCAAAATATACACAAACATCTCGTGCAGCTCAATATAAAAAAAACCAAACAACCCAATCAAAAAATGGGCAGAAGATCCAAATAGACATTTCTCCAAAGAGACATACAGATGGCCTAAAAGCACATGAAAAGATGCTCAACAATGCTAATTATTAGAGAAATGCAAATCAAAACTACAATGAAGTACCACCTCACACTGGTCAGAATGGCCATCATCAAAAAGTCTACCAACAATAAATGCTGGAGAGGGTGTGGAGAAAAGGGGACCCTCCTACACTGTTGGTAGGAATGTAAATTGGTACAGCCACTATGGAGAACAGTATGGAGGTGCCTCAAAAAACTAAAAATAGAGTTGCC